>NW_017306918.1:774463-818895 GCF_000935625.1 Nanorana parkeri
AGTTATTTGTGGGTTTTTCTTTGCATCCCGAACAATTTTCCTGGCAGTTGTGGCTGACAGTTTAGTTGGTCTACCTGACCGTGGTTTGGTTTCAACAGAACCCCTCATGTTCCACTTCTTGATTAGAGTTTGAACACTGCTGATTGGCATTCTCAATTCCTTGGATATCTTTTTATATCCCTTTCCTGTTCTATACAGTTCAACTTCCTTTTCCCGCAGGTCCTTTGACAATTCTTTTGCTTTCCCCATGACTCAGAATCCAGACACATCAGTGCAGCACTGGATGAAGAATGCAAGGGTCTGTCAGGAGGCCAGAAACTCATTGGCCTTTTATACACACACACTGATTACATGCAAACAGATCACAGGTGAGGATGGTTCCCTTTAATAGCCATTCACACCCCTTTGTGTCAACCTGTGTGCATGTTATCAGGCCAAAATCACCAGGGTATGTAAACTTTTGATCAGGGTCATTTGGGTAGTTTCTGTTGTCATTATGATTGGAAAAGCGTAAACACAGTTGATTGATAATAAATGGTTTCAGCCAAACACTACCCATGAGTGACAGAAAGGTTTTGTTGTTATCATTCATATTCTCTAAAAAATGGCCAGGAAATCATAAATTCTGCCAGCGTATGTAAGCTTATGAGCACAAGTGTATATGATTCTTTAAAGGAGAACTATGAGGTGAGTGATTTTCACTCAACCTCATAGTTCGAGCCGACGTGTGACAATGAAACTGTCACACGTCGGCTCAATAGATCGGGAAGTGAGCAAACACATACCGTCGCTCGCTCCCTTCTCGATCATCTCCCTGCAGAGAGCCGTGACTGTCACTCACGGCTCCCTGCAGGGATTCTTCCCTCCCCGCTCCGATCCTCCAGCGCTGCTTGGCGGAACGGATAGGGGAGGGGGCAGGTACAGCTGGCTCTGCCTCTAGATTGGCAGAGCCAGCTGTCACTCACGCAGCTGGGTGGATCTCGACAAATGTCGGGATCCGCCCCGGCTGCAGCGGTCTCAGTATATCGCTGTAGCTTGCGATATTCTGAGCTTTGGGTCACGTTAGTATATTTCCTCCCGTGACCCTTAGGAGAACTATGGGGAAAAACACTTACCCCATAGTTCTCCTTTAGTGGACTCATATGATTCTAGTGAGTGCTTGGTTCTCAGTTCTGATTGGTTGCAGGGAGGGGCTGGCAGCAGACTTCTCTCACTCTAGGATCATACCGTATTACAAGTGCTGCTCTCCTATTCATTCCATACTGAGCTGTTTCAAATGGATCAGCTCACTCAGATGAATCGTCTTCTCCAGTTCACTGAAAAAAATTGATTCAAAAGAATGATTCGTTCATGAACTGGACATCACTAATTCCTGGTACTGGTTCTGAATAGGACTTCCTAATACAGATTGGATTCTCAAAGAGACTGTCTGTAAAACACATCCCAAATGCAAGTACTTACTCCTACTCTTTCAACAAAGTATAGTACCTTTAATATTAAGTTGCCTGAACTGTTTTCAATTGTACAGCTATACACTGCTTGGGGTTTAAGACTTTAAAGACTTTTACCAATAGTAACACTAACTGCATTAATCCTGTGTGAGCTCCTGATTCCCCGGTCTGTTACAAATCAAAGCAGATCTTAAAGGGGAACTCCATATTATATCTGTAGCTGTGATCCATGCACTAAGAGAGCCTGGAGAAACCCCGGGTCTATTACACACAGGGAGCAGGTTGTGGTACAGTAGAATAATCTTTAAGATTATATAGAGCTTTACCGTAAAAACTGAAGGCGTCAGCTATGTGTTGGGGGATGCCAAGTTTTTTAAATTATTATTAGGGTTTAATAGGGTATTTTCGTCTTACCCTGATGCTCCTTTACAAAAGATGTAAGGAGTCTACCCACTCTACTTCCATTAGAATAGCAGTTAGCCTTGTATCTCAGCGTTTGTTGTTCGAAATTGATCAAGGAAGAGTATTTTAAGGTAATTTCTTAATTTTATTAAGGTGGATGATGTGCCAACACCAGGTTGGGCTTTATTTCGGGTTTCAAGACAATGAATTTGTGACAATAAGTGTGCAAGTCGTTGTGATCTCAGCCTCTTGTCCTGTGCATCTATTTTCATAAGTACAACCCTTATATATGCTTTATGTGCATTCCAAAGACAATAAATTTCATCTACAGATGAATCATTCAATTCAAAATATTACTTTAAAGAGTTCTCTATCAACTTAGTATTTTGAAGAATAATCATTAATGACACATTGTTATGCCAAATATAGACATCAGAATATACTGTATAGATCTAAAATAGACAGAGATATGGGCCAGACCACGTTATATCATGAATACTTGAGGCAGACACTTTTGATAAGAGACTTTTATACACCAAAAAAAGGTAAATCCGTGAATAAGAGTTGTGGGGAGCAGAGAAAAAAGTATAGTCACGTTCAGATGCGTGAAGACAGCGCCAAGCATTAAAAAGATTCTTCGAGAAGTAATTGTTGTAATGAAGAAGGTGTCTTGGATGTATTAGAAGAGTCCAAGGAAGAATCGGGGGTGAGGTTAAAGTCAGCGCATACTAGTATAGGCTTGATGAAGTGAGGACATTTTCTTGAACACCTTGTGGAGGAAACGGATTGGATGTGTATTGGGAGCATATATACATGCAATATATATATTGCATACATATATACATGCAACATGAGGAGAGGGAGAAGCACCGCTTGAAGATGTGGAGGGAGCTTCAGAGAGAGCACGTGTGGAGGAGTGCAGAGACGAGCCAGCGCCATCTTGGCTGCGCTGCCATCTAGACCTAGTAAAAAAAGTTTTTCCTCCTCATCACCGGGAGCCAGAAGAGACTGAGAGCCTTTCGGGTCTGGTGAGTAATGACCCTGATGTCGCCTAATGTTGCCTCTGCACAGAGCTCAGTCAGGCAGTGTCCATGAAGCTCGAACACAAGCCACGCCCCCCGAATAATACCTGTTTTTATTGCAGTGCCGTATGTGGACCCGATGATCACGGGCATCCAAAATTGCGTTTTGGCCTTGTACCTTTTTCAGAATCTTGGAATCTTTTGATATTATGGACTGTAGAAGATTATATATTTAAAGTCTTTACAATTTTACATTGAGAAACATTATTCTGAAATTGTCCAACAATTTTTAGATGCAGTTTTTTACAGCTGAGTGAACCTCTGCCCATCTTTACTTCTGAGACACTCTGACTCTAAGATGCCCTTTTTATACCCAATCATGTTACTGACCTTTTTGCCAATTAACCTAATTTTTTGCAAAATGTTCTTCCAGCTCTTCCTTGTTAGTACCACTTGCTTTGCCAGCTTTTTGTTTCCCTGTCCCAACCTTTTTTGAGAAGTGTTACTGCCATCAATTTCAAAACTACCTTATTTTTTTCTTAAAATGGTACATTTTCTCAGTTTAAAAAAATATGTTTTCTATTTTCTAAGTTGTATATACACAGGGGAAGGGGGCTGCACATGGATAACAAAAAATAGATAAATCTATGTGGGTCTCCTAAATAAATATTCAAAAGTCTATTTCCTAGACATGTGCGATTCGTTCCGAATTGAAATTCGGGTGAAATTTCGGAAATTCTGACATTCGGATGTATCCGAATTACAGATATAACGAATGCAAACGAAACCGGATTTCCGCGGTAGCGGTAGTCTGGACGAAATTTTGTTTGTGGACGAAATTCCATTGCGGCAAAATGGCATTAAAAGAGAAACAAAAATGTTTTTTCCTCTTCTACAGACTAAAAAAAGTTTTTATTTTCCTAGTCTGTAGAAGAGGAAAACAAATGTGTGAGGTTCCCCCCCAATTTATACCAGACCCTATGGGTCTGGTAGAAATGTTAGAAGGGAACCCCTAAGTTAAAACTAAAAAAAAGTGCATGGGTTTCCCCCCAAAATCCATACCAGGCCCTTTAGGTCTGGTAGGAATTTTAAGGGAGAACCCCAGCCCCAAAAAATGGGGCGAAAAAACGTGGGGTTCCCCCTAACATTTCTACCAGATCCTTGATCCGAGCACTGGCAGGGCAGCAAAGGGGGGGAGGTGATCGCACGGCCCCCCTCCCTGCGCCTTACCAGGTCCCGTGCCCTCGGCATTGGGGTACCCCTTTAATTAAGGGGGCACCCAGATGCCGCCCCCCCTTTTTGAATGAGTAACGGGTTAAATCAAATAGTTATTAACTACCTCCCGTCCGCCAAACGTCCTTCAGGCCCGCTTGCACGCGGCCACTGGAGCGCACGAGCGGGAAACCGACTGGATTTTAAACGGCAAGCGATTGCCGTTTACATATAAGTGGTCCGGCGTCTGTAAAGATGCCGATCGCTTGTCTCATGCAAGTGAGGGTGCACCCCCTCCTTACCTCTCATCGCTGTCCCCGCGATCCTGGGCGTCCATCCATCCCGGGCGATGTGGCTCTGTGCACTGAGAACGGAGAGAATCTGTGCTTCATCAGTTTCTCTGGGGGTCCCTAGGTGACATTAGGGGTCTTAGAGACCCCTGATGTCTCCATAAAGGGGACTTGTGACTGTAATTTATCACATAAGGGACTTCTTAACACCCTATGTGATAAAGTTAAGTGTAAAAAAAAATTGCTCACAAAATAAATAAAAATGTACTCACACAAAACAAAAAAAAACCCCACCATTTTTTTTTAAAGTCCCCCCCATAGATGCGCAAAAATGCGCTAGTTGCGCCTACACACAAAAACAACACTTGCTCCAATTATGCTGCACGTGTTACAAATCGCCGCGAACGTCGCAATGAGAGCAATCATTCTCTGGCCATCAATGACTGATAACACTAAACTGATGAGCGGTAAAATCACCTATGGGCAATTTTGGCTATGGTGATTTTTTGCGATTTCGCAGACGCGCGCAATTTTAAGGCTTGACATGTTTGCTGTCTATTTACGCGACGTGACCCCGCCTTTTATATTTTACCCAAAAATTGGGTAAAAATAAATGTTTCCTAAATATATTCCGTACTTTTTTGTTATATAGTAAAAAATAAAACCCGCAGTGGTGATTAAATATCACCAAAAAAATGCTCTATCTGTCCCCAAAAAATTGTATAAAATTCATTTCAGTTTCAGCGTTGTATGACGGAATGAACGTCAGCCAAAGTACCGCAGCGCTGAATACTGAAAAATGGCCTGGACAGGAAGGGGGTTAAACACCCCGGTCAGCAAGTGGTTAAAAAGTACAGACTTTTGATAAAATCCTTTAATTGAAAAAAAAAACAGACAATTTTTGACCTACTGCTTTAATTTTTAAAAAAATGCCTCCATCGATGTAATCCAGCGTCAATCACTATACGCGACACCCGCCGCAATAAAAAAAGTCCCGCCGCAGGAACACTGTCCGAACCCGACGAAAACTCGCTGCAAAATGACATTCCTACTCGAAATTAAACAGATGCCATTTTGCTGCTACCAACTTTTGTCCAACAAACAAAATTTCATCCAGACTACCGCTAAAGAGTTTTGTCCGAATCCCAAAACGAATTGCATTTCGGACCCGAATCCCGAAAAACGAAATAACGCAACATCCGAATCAAAACTAAACAATTTTTTTGCCAGTGCACATATCTACTATTTCCCCTTTATCAGAGATCCCAACATAGAATGATCATAGATATCAATTTATATTCAATAAAAGTTTTTTATTCCAAAATAAATATCGGACAAACATCTAAAATCCTAAAATAAATGACACTACACATGGCTCGCTAGAGATGCAATAATCATGGACAACACCGCATTTGTATCTGTCAGGGATACCGTCACAGGTGACCCCACACCTCCGCAGGTACCCACACAGGCAGACCAAACACGTGTGACCACACGGACAAGGCAAGTATGTTACACGGACCAGGCAAGGATGTTAGATTTGTATAGTTTGTTTAATATACAACTTAGACTAATAGCAACAACCAACAACAAGGCTCAGGACAGCAAAC
Source organism: Nanorana parkeri (assembly GCF_000935625.1). Lineage (NCBI taxonomy): Eukaryota > Metazoa > Chordata > Amphibia > Anura > Dicroglossidae > Nanorana > Nanorana parkeri. The sequence continues at coordinate 780,451 of NW_017306918.1, forward strand.
AAAAGACACATGAAACAGGACTTCAAACAGGGTTCAGGACTCACAGGTAACAAGGTTCAAAACAGGATTCAGGACTTACAGGTAACAAGGTTCAAAACAGGATTCAGGACTCACAGGTAACAAGTATCAAAACAGGATTCTGGGTTCAGGACAAACAGGAAACAACACTGAGCCATCGTCCTGACTGCAGGGAGGGTTTAAATACCCTCCCAGGAAGCACCAGGTGATGGCTAAGTGCTGGGAGACACCCGCAGGTGAGCACTGGAACTGCAGGGCTAGCTCCAGCACCACCTAGAGGCGCTCTGGATCCTAACAGTATCAATATACAGGTGAAACTCGAATAAATAGAATATCGTGCAAAAGTTCATTTATTTCACTAATGCAACTTAAAAGGTGAAACTAATATATGAGATAGACTATCTGCTTGTCGGCAGGTCAGCTCGTCTGCGGAAGGAAGCATGAAGTGCTCCAAAATCACCTGGTATACGGCTGTGTTGACCCTGGACTTAATGAAGCATAGTGGACCAACACCAGCACTTTTGAATGGCCTTTTACTGACAATCCTCTCCAGGCTGCAGTCATCCTTGCTGCTTGTGCACCTTTTTTCTTCTACACTTTTCCCTTCCACATAACTTTCTATTAATGTGCTTTGATACAGCACTTTGGGAACATCCAACTTCTTTTGCAATTTACCAATGATGGTTTTCTGCACAACTGTCAGGTCAGCAGTCTTTCCCATGATTGTGATTCCTACTGAACTAGACTGAGAGACCATTTAAAGGCTCAGAAACCCTTTGCAGGTGTTATGGCTTAATTAGCTGATTAGAGTGGGACACTTTGAGCCTAGAATATTGCACCTTTTCACAATATTCTGATTTTCTGAGATTGTGGATTTGGGGTTTTCATGAGCTGTAAGCCATAATCATCACAATTTTGACAAATCACGGCTTGAACTATCTTGCTTTGCATGTAATGAGTCTATCTCGTATATTAGTTTCACCTTTTAAGTTGCATTAGGCATATAGAGTGGTGAATATTTAGAACAGTTCAAAAGATTTGTATGCTTCTGGATCAGTATCCGTTCAAATGCCCGTTTTTAGTGGTGGTTCCCTCGTGCTGCCTTTTGATCTGTGTACGGCCGTACTCATATAAACAATGCTCATGGGAAATACTTATCTCCTCCAGATGCAAGAATGCTGGTAAAAGTCCAATGGTGACACAGTTGATTCAATCCATAATTAGGGTATAGTAACCAAGTCCATGATTAGGATATGGGATGTATATAACAGAGCCTCTTTCTGGGGAGGAACGCGTAAGGGAGTAGTGTTAGATCTGCTATGCCTACCCTGGCTCATGGATCCCATAGAAATAGGGATCCATGAGCCAGACTTTTGAATGTTTTCTATTTTCTATTGTGAATAAAATATGGATTTATGAGATATGCATATCACAGCATTCTGTTATTAGGTAGATTTTACACAGCGTCCCAACTTTTATCTTGGAGGTTGCTCACTAAAAAAATTAAAGCCTTGTGGGTTATACCCTTCTTTGCAGCCTGCCAGCTTCAGTTCATCTTATAATCCTATGGAGATAGGACTTCTTTTTCCAATGTGGCGGTTTGAAGACTAAAGATTGACATTTGAAGATTACTATTCTGTATATTGCTGGCTAGGGATGTCCCGATACCACTTTTTCAGACCAAGTACAAGTACTTCACCTCATGTACTTGCCGATACCAATTACCTTTCTTAAAGGGACAGGTGACTTTAAATAATCCATAGTACAACTGTTATGTACTATGGATCATGATTTAACCTATTCATGTTAGAAGGGTAGAATTGTAAATCTATTGCTGCAGTGTAGTGGAGGTGTGTGCTGTATATATGTGCTACATATACATTACACATGTCCAGTACACTATAGCAATAGATTTACAGCCAGCCCCATCCCAGCTTTCCTCACTCACAGTTTTACTCCGATCCCTGTTGCCTCACAAGGTGCCTCTTGTAGTCGGCGCTTTGCAGGATCGCTGCATCGCATCTCGGTGCTCAGCTTGTGGGAGGAGCTTGCAATTCTGCCCTGCTAACATGAATGGGTTAAATCAAGATCCATAGTACATATACAGCACACATGTCCCGTACACTGCAGTAATAGAGTTACAATTATCCCCTGCTAACATGAATAGGTTAAATCATGATCCATAGTACATAATAGTACATAACATGTAGTTGTACTACAGATCATTTAACCCATTCATGTTAGCAGGGGATTATTGTAAATCTATTGCTGCAGTAAATTGGGAATCTGTACATGTACTATGTATTATATATAGAATGCACTGCAGCAATAGATTTACAATTCTGCACTGCTAACATGAATGGGTACAACTACATGTTATGTACTATTATGCACTATGGATCATTTAACCCATTCATGTTAGCAGGGGATTATTGTAAATCTATTGCTGCAGTGCATTCTATATGTAGTACATGTACATATAGACTGGAGACCATTGATTTACAATTCTCCTCTGCTAACATGAATGGGTTAAATGATCCATAGTACAGGGCTACATAATTGTAAATCTATGGTCTCCAGTGTATTAGCAGTCTGTACTCTATGTGCTACAGAATACATACTGCTAATACACTGGAGACCATAGATTTACATTCCCCCCCTTGCCCTCACTCACTGTACGGGAGAGCAGCGACGAGTCAGCGCTGGTCCGGTGGGAGGAGCTCCAGGTGGGGTCCTAGTTTAGCTGGCCCAGAGGTGCTGGCCAGCTAAATGAAGATCTCACCTGGAGCTCCTCCCACCAGACCAGCGCTGAGTCGCTGCTCCTCTCCGGCATTGAAGGACGGCGCTGAGCTGAAGAGGAGCATTGCATCACTGCTGCTCCAGTTGGCGGCACTCCGAGTGAGGTAAGAAAAAAAAAACCCATAACGCAAGCTTCGGCGCTATGTATCGGGGCATTTTGAAATGCCCTGTATCGGTCCCGATACCGATGCTAGTACCGGTATCAGGACATCCCTACTGCTGGCAATGTAGCACCAGACCCCAAGATTTAAAGATTCACTGCCTAATGCTGTGCTCGGTGTCATACTAGGCTACAATACATGGATATCTACTGTAGCCTCTGCCTTTTTCTTATAAAAAAATAGTTATCTAAAGGATTTCACTGCTTTTACTCAGTTTGCCCATTCACAGCAGCCACTGATTCAGATTAATGTACCTTTCAGGCCTTGTACTGTGATCTTGCTTTATAGCAACATCCAGGGTACGTCCACTCAATTATATTGCAAGGATTCACACAGAGGGCTTGTAATTATAGCTTTTTATTAATTTGCATAAGTTGCAAAGTTTACATGAGTAGTGTTCATAAAAAAGCTCAAAGCATATCAGCAAAGTTTTTAGTCCAGAATATGACCCCTTTTCAAGGCATCACAGGAAGTGGCCCTGGGCCTCCCATTTTTAGAATGTAAAAAAAAAGGGGGTAGGCAGGAGAGGTGAGCCTCATTCAAATGGTTACTGAAATACTTTATTTGAATCACCCATCTTCCCTTTCCTAAGGATTATTCAAATAGGTGGGCTACTCCACTTTATGTAGACACTGTCTTTCTCTTGCATGAACAAGGTCACCATCATTCCCATGGAGGATGTTCCTTCTTTCAATGTTCCAATGAATAAGAAATTGAAATTTCTCTATGGAAGTCTCCATTTCTGTGGCAGTCTTTGCCTCAGCCCTTGACTATGAGAAACTGATCTAAACTTTTGCACCAGGATATGGCTGCTGGAAATTCTCCCCAGAACCCTAAAGGTATGACAGACCAGGTTGTGCAGGCGATCAGTTATCTTTTGTGACACCTTCTTGGACAGTTAGAGGGCTCACATCAGCATTGTCTATGTCAGGAGCGCCCACAATTTTGAATATGGAGATCTACTTTTCAAATGACGAGCTCAATGTGATCTATCAACGAAAAAACACCTGCATTCAGGGGTGGGAGGGGGCGTGGTGGTGCATTGAAGTCAATGGCACTGGATCCACACCCCCCGCCCGCAGTGTGCAAGCACTATTTTTGCAGATCGCACTGGACTGGAACACAGGTACTAATGTGCCTGCGATCCGGGTGCGGGCGATCGCACTGTGGGTAGGGGGGCGTGGCTGTGGTGCCATTGACTTTAATATAACCCCACACCACCTCCCGCCCCTGAATGCAGGGAGCCGGCCGGCTTGCATTCCAGTGCGTTCTAGAGGCCGAACACTCTGGAACGCAGACTTTGTGGTGTGAACCGGCCCTCTCTCTTGGCTGTCTCTTCTCTCTCTGTCTGCTCGCTCTCTCCCCTGTTTCTATCTGCTGTCTTTCTTCTCTCTCTCTGCTGTCTGTTCTCTCACTTTTTCTGCTGTCTTTTCCATCTGTCTTTTCTTACCTCTACTGCAGCAGTGTCTCCTCTCGTGTGCCAGTGTCCCTTTCTCCTGCGGTGCTCATGTGGCCGACATTGCACACAGGGAGAGGTGTCCCGCCCCTGACACATTCAGCCGCACAAGCACCGCGGGAGCAGAGCCGTAGCTAACTCCTTTTGCCCCGAGGCAAGAAAAAAAAACGTTCCCCCCAACAGTCGTGTGACGTCACCCAGCGCCACGCCTCCAGGATGTGTTTTTTAATATTTTTTTTAACCACTTGCCGTCCGCCCGTTGTAAAAAAAACGGACGGACGGCACTGCAGCATTGGTGGGTTGCCGTCTCCAGACGGCATTTTTTTTCTGCTCGCGCGAGCCCCCTAGCAGGCGCGCACGGGCAGAAAAGAACCGACCAATGCAAACACCCGTTACCGGGTGTTTCACATATAGACGATTCGCAGCTCCATAGCCCGCCGATCGTCTATATGTGCTCTTTTTTTGCCCCCCCCTGACCCCTCACCTTCAATCCCGGGATCCGCTGCCCCATCTGCGGCCCGGGATCGGGTCGGGAGGGCGTCAGGAGGAAGAGGAAGGGAGATCAGCTCCTTGCTGACCTCCCTCCGGGCTGTGAATGCAGAAGTGATGTGTATTACATCACTTCCGCATTCACCTGTCAGTCATCTGGCTGCTATAGCCAGAGAAAAGAAGCTGATGAAGCAGATCTCTGCTTCATCAGCTTCTTTTGGGGTCCACAGGTGACATTAGGGGTCCTAGGGACCCCTAATGTCTCCATAAAGAGGATCTGTCAGTGTGCCTTTGCTATTATATGGGTGGAATATCTCCCTATATAATAGCAATAACAATAAGTGCAAAAAAAATATATAAATTTAAAAAATTTAAAAAAATAAAAGTCACATATAAAAAAGTAAAATAAAATAAAAGTTACATGTAAAAAAACCACCCCCAAAATGTTTAACTCCCCCACCCCCACGTTTACGCAGATATAAACGTAAATACGCGCCCGGTGCACCAGCGCGCAAAAACGACAATTGCGATACACACGCAATTCCCCGTTGAGAAATTCATAAATGAACAGGAAGTGATGTAAAGCACTTCCTGTTCATTCATAACTGGGGACACAGTACTACCGGTATGTGTTATTTCCAAACACTGATCAGCTGATCGCTCCAGCGTTTGCTCTGCACAGAGGATTGGAACATATCACTGATATGTACCGAGCCTCCGCCGCTCAGCCACGCACATAGCTCAGCCTGCAGCTTTTCCTTTGGATCCCCGCTGCTCTCCCCCGCCTGTATGCAGTGGGGATCCGAGGAGCAGTAAAGGAAGCACTGATGCCAGCAGGTGGGGGGGTGGAGGAGGGAGCCGCTGTCACAGCAGCATAGCCGAGCGGTGAGGAGAGAGAGAGCTGCCGGCAGAGCCCTTTAGAGCAGCGGTTCTCAACCTGGGGGTCAAATGACGATTTGCAGGGGTCGCCCGGGAGTCTCCCGCTATTAGATAGAGGCTCCCGGCCGCCCAGGAGAGAAACACTTTCTCCCGGAAAGGTTTACTCTGCATGATCAACAGAGTAAACCTTTCCCTGCAATCGTTTTTTTTTGTTTTTTGTTTTTTTTTCTGACATCGAGGGCCGCCGTAAGTCAGAAAAAAAACAACAACATAGGAATGCATAGCTAGATTCCTATTGGCTATTTTACTTTGCAATAGCCAATAGCAAACTAGCTATTGCACCCACCCTCTGCTGCTGCCAATCAGCAGAGGGGGACCTGCAGTTCTTCATTAGGCCCTCTTCTAGTGATTGACAGCAGCAGAGGGCGGATCCAATAGCTAGTTTGCTATTGACTATTGCAAATTGAAATGGCCATCTAGCTATGCATTCCTATGGTGTTTTTTTTATTGTTTTTTTTTTTTATTCTGACGGCGTACGCCAGTGGTTCTCAACCTGTGGGTCGCTGTATGATTTCTGCTGTGCCTCTCCTAGCACGGCAGTGGCAGTTCTCCCGCCACGCCGCCAGATGTCGCTGCAGAAGCCACGTCATCCCTAAATTTTACTGTTGGGGGTCACCACAACTTGGCAAATGTTACCAAGGGGTCCCGCCCCTAGAAAGGTTGAGAGCCACTGCTTTGGAGGGACATCTTGGCAAACCTGGACAAATTGCTGTATTCCCTTAAGGCCTCATTCACACACAACACAAGCGCAAAATTGTATATGCGTATATATGTGTACATGCGAGCGTATGTGCGTATATGCGTGCACTATTTGCAATCCCACAATGCATCATTCATAATAGAAATGTTAATGAACTGTATGTGCGTACGTGTGTATATGTGCGCAAACACACGTATATGCGCGTAAATACGCTGCCCGGACGCATCTCGGTTCCATTCTGTTTTTGTACATTTTTACGCTACGAAAATATACGGCTCCATACACAATTATGTGTATGGAGCCATTTATTTGCAAATGCTGCATATGGTACTATGCGCGGCAGTGTGAATGAGGCCTTAAAAGTAGAATATTTTTGTCAGTTCAGACAAAGCTGGAGCTGCTGCGATTACTCTTGTCAGTAACTGTCTCACAGGGTCATTTCAGTCTATTGAAAATTCCTTTTCCAGCTGGATAGTAGGAAGGCAGTCTCTCGGTCAACATTCTAGAGCTTCGGGTAATCCACATAGCTCCTTTGTGCTGTTCCTTTCAACTTCAGAAGCATCCATTAAGAGTTAAGTACAACAAGGCCACCTTGATAGCCTACATAAATTATTGGGGATCCGTATGGCAAGAAGAGAAGTGGCTCACATCCGGCTCTGGATAAAATATCATATATCAACTCTATCTGCAGTCTACATCCAGAGAGTGGATAGTTAGGTGACAACTGTCTTTCTAAGCTGTCAATAATTGGACTAGGGGAATGGCTGCTGCTTCAAATGTACTTCCTCATATGCTGTTTAAAAGGAACTAGTCTAGGAATCCCTTAACAGATGCAGCCAACTCTTTAGTTTTCCCCACAGGACCTGTACTTTTTGATGTGTGATTTTTTTCCACTCAGGATTATCCCTCATCTTTGCAGAAGGATCAAATGGAGGCGGCTATCTCCTCTCCTGGTTGTTTCAGACTGGCCAAGAAGGACCTTGATACTCTACATGAATCTCTTTGATTGTAGACCCCCTGGTCTCTGACCGATCAGAAACAAAGATCACCTGTCTTAGTGTCCAGTTATCAGTTAATGTTAGGGAACCAGGTTCACGTTTTGTTAAATTTGACAGCATGACTATTGAGACCTAGGTTCGGAAAAAATGTGGCAAACCTATTTCCAACATAATTGAGCTGCCTTCCTGCTGCCTTTATCCCAGTATTTGGAAGGTCTTTCTTTAATGTTGTATTGCTCAGGCTCTCAACTTCCTTAACCTAGTTTTTACCAGTGCCTTGCCCTGAGTACCCCTCAAAGGCCAGATTTCCTCACTTTTGATATTGTTTTGAGGACTTCTGGCTTATCTCTTTTTGAAGAAGCTGGCCTTTCTGGTTGCCATCACCTTGGTAAGAAGAGTTTTTGAATTGTTGGCTCTTTCCCATAGCAAATTATTTTAGAAACTGCATAAAGACAATGTGGTCCTTAGACCTGTTTTTTTTAACATTACCTTTGACTGCTAGCTACTCCTGAGGCTGGCTGATAAAAGAAATGGTCAAGCCCTTTTGCTTCCTTCTGTCCAACCTCCTTGTAGCAGTACATATACCAAGTAGTCTACTATGTCCCTCAATTAATTTATGGAGAAAAGAGAGTGAGTAGACAAAATAATGTTTTTCACTTTGATAACCTGTCTTAATTTATTTTCCTAGACAATTGGAAAAGGGGGTAAAAAGGTCATCCAGAGTGATGAATGGAGACATTTCACTGTTGAGGAAAGGCTGGAGTATGCCCTTGTCAAGGTAAGATCTATCTGGTTTGTCTAACTAATGGACTTATGAAAATCAAACAATTGAAAAATAAATTCTGAGTGATTGCTATAGGCTCCTGCATGTTATCCAATTACAAAGGAGGCACGAAATGAAATTTTTTGACCAAAAGTGAAATTTCTAAATTTGTCAGGCCGAAACTGAAAATTTCTTTTGTCCAACCTTTTTAAAATAATTTTTAATTATTTGTTTTAATATATACTTTACTGTTAGGGCTTTGGGGAAATATCAGGGGTCTAAACAGACCCCTGAAAATTTCCCTTTTGTAATAGAAAAATAGATTGAGGGCACAGAGTCCTAAACATCTTTTTCTGCAGCGCCTGTTATGAATTAACAGGAAGCCTCTATACTGAGCTGCTCCTGTCCACACCCATGAATGAACAGGAAGTGATGTATTGCACTTCCTATTCATTCTTAATTAGGGACACAGTAACTAAATACTATGTCCTTTACAAACTTCGGTGTAGTCCGAGCTGATCACACTGATGATTGAGCAGTACATGGAAGGATCAGCAAATATTTCACATATTTGCTGATCCATCCCCCTCTCCATCCTGAACCGTTCTGCCCCTCCCCTCCCCCTTTTCTCCTCCTTCCGCTCTCCTCCTCCCCACTGATGCTGTCAGTTTTAACAGCTTCTCCCTTCCCTGCTGGGCATCGACAGCTAGATTGGCTCTTTGTCCACTCCAATCCCCACTGCCTCTGCTGACTCAGGAGGATTAGAGGGGACACAGAATGAAGCTTGCAGCTGGCCCCCAGTAGGAAGGAGAGAAGCTGGGGATGCACCATATTTTCATCTGTTTTAGTTTTTTTTATTATCAGCATTTTACCCATAGTAACATTTTCAGGTGAAACTTTAGTGCATCCCTACTAATTACTCAGCTCTGTGTGTGATGTGGAGTGCTTACACTTTCTTTTAGTGTTCTGTAGCCCAGCTTTTATAACATATAGGTCTTGTTCACGCCAGAAAGCTGCTCTAACTGCACAGCTGCACTGATGCACCAGATCGCACTACTTCCCTTTTTTTTGTTATAACTTTATTGAAATGTCACAAGTGACATTTCATGATCTTCTATCGGCACTGCATGGTGGATTGTGGCTACATTGTTTCGGACCACGCTGCAACAGTAGTTTTTTTTTTCCTCTTTTTCTTTAGTACACTCCACCGTAACACGTGAAGGCATTGGGACTGCGCTAGAAAAAGCAGCCAGTGCAGCACCTATGCTTCTGGTGTGAGCAGGCCCTTAGGCTGGCCATAAACGATGACATCTTTTTCCTTCAACCTGTGGGATGAGCAAAGCAGCGTGGATGGATGATTCTCCCGCTGAGCTGTTGTATTATGACAGCTGATTGGCTGCCGTCCACTATACCCCCCCAAAATGTTGAACCTGCTTCAATTTTCTGATGGAAGGATGCCAGATGGAAGGGTGTCGACAAGGCCACCCACTGAACAAATAAATGTATAGCAACCTGATCACTTATACATGTGAACTGACAGACTGGCATGCGGCACCCCCAGTCTCCTGGCTCCTCTTTAAGCCCGAGTCTTCTGGAGGCATGATCAAAAGGGAGAGGTGATAGAGAAAATAGTTTCCGATCCCCTGTGTTCAGCTCCATGCAATTCCGGGTTTACGACAGTCAAAATCTCAGCACAGATGCCAGGTATACCAGCAGACAGTCACTTTCTGTACTTGATCTGTTTGTTGGTATAAATGGCAGGGGAGACATCAGGGTTTAATAGACCCCTGAGGTCTCCATAAAACACTTCTTACTACTATCACAGTGATGTAATTAGCCCCATTGGGATAGTAGTAGGAAAAAATATACAACACCTACATATCTATACGCACATACATACATAAACTTCAATTACACATCCCTATGCATGCCAGAGGTAGAAGAATAGGGCCATTTTTTAAGTTTAACTGTAAACTGATAGCCTTTTACAGATTTAATGTGCCAACGTTTTACAATTATGGATACCTTCTTTTTTGTTGATTTCTGCACTATTTTTTACCTAGAAATATGTATTAACACATACACAGTGTTTTATTAACTGACACAGTCCTTTTTTTTTAAAATGTTTATTCAACATGTTCGCAATGGCCCTGCTGCACATTCATATTGTCCCAGACTGGGCGGTGAATTATAACCATTGTACTTACTAATATCCAGTAAATTAAAATATACACATTTACTATTCATACAGCGGAGATGTATGTATCAAAACTTACACATTTTTGGGGTCCCTTTATTTGAGATAAGTGGGAGAAAATAATTTAGTAAAAACATTTGCAATATTATTATACAAAATAAGTTACACATTAAAGCTCCAACTATAAATATTTATATATATTTTGATCCAGCTTGGCCCAATGCAGGTTATATATATACACTGAGTGGCCAGATTATTATGACCACCTGGCGTTTGTAGGCAATTAGCTATAATTAGCTATAATTTCGCCATGAAGTTGCTAGAGGGCCAGACCATTGTAAATAGGGAAGCAAGTTGTTTATCAGGACAGTAGAAGTGATTTTTTTTCTGACGATATGGGTAAACAACGCGATTTAACAGCCTTTGAGCGTGGGATGATTGTTGGCGCTCGCGCCATGGAGCGAAGCAAACAGCAGAATGTGTTAAATGTTCAAGAGCAGCTGTTGTTAAAGTGTTTAAAATCTGGGTCTGAACGTGTGAATTGTGGCCGTCAGCGACTAGTCAACGTTAGGGCAGAACGGAGAGTGGCAAGACTGGTACAAGACAACAGAAGGGCAACAGTGCAGTGTCAGATTCCTCGCATCACCTTTCAACATCTCGTGGAGTCACGAGGCGGCCCAACGAAGTCATCTCGTGGCTCAACGAAGTACTGATGTGATGGTCATAATAATCTGGCCACTCAGTGTGTGTGCAGATATATATATATATCTACACACACACACACAGTTGTGTGAAAAAGTGTTGGCCCCCTTCCTGATTTTTCATTGTTTTGCATGTTTGTCCCACTTTAATGTTTCAGATCATCAAACAAATTTGAAAATATTAGTCAAAGATAACACAAGTAAACATAACATTAAGTTTTTAAAGGAAAGTTTTTATTATTAAGGAAAAACAAAATCCAACCCCACATGGCCCTGTGTGAAAAAGTGTTTGCCCCCTAAACCTAATAACTGGTTGGGCCACCCTTAGCATCAAGAACTGCAATCAAGCGTTTGCGATAACTTGCAATGAGTCTGTTACAGCGCTGTGCAGGAATTTTGGTCCACTCATCTTTGCCGAATTGTTGTAATGCAGCCACATTGGAAGATTTTTGAGCATGAACCACATTTTTAAGGTCATGCCACAGCATCTCAATAGGATTCAGGTCAGGACTTTGACTAGGCCACTCCAAAGTCTTCATTTGTCACGTCCTACTGCCTGCGTTTTATGAACCACAACTGCGGAGGGCTGAGTGACTGTGTTTTATCTCTAATTATGGCAATCAGTACTGAACTCCAGGCGTCACTCTCAGGAAGGAGAGTTAGGAGTTCTTGACATCATCTGCCAAATTAGGGTTGGAATCTGTTACGGGTGTGCAGGGAAGGTATTGCTTCCTACCCGTCACTGCTCCATAGGGTTAATTTGGGTGCGATCACCACATATGGTCTAAGTTAACGGAATGGTTTCACCCTTAATATAAATGCACCGAGGAGTTCAGTTCAAGCATACGGTTAACAGAAAGTCTTATTCTTATATTGAGTGCATCAATGTAATCAGATCCAGCATTAGGCAAAATGGTAGTCTCATTCAAGTAATAGGTCTCGCAATGTAATCAAATCTAGCATAGGCAAAGGTCTCATTTAAGTAGTAAGTACTGCAATGTAATCAAATCCAGCATAGGCAAAATTATAGTATGATTCAAGTAATAAGTATTGCAATGTAGTCAAATCCAGCATAAGCAAAATGACAATATATGAAGAAAGGTACTTATCGGTCCCTGGAAGGTACTGGCTGCTCAATGGCAAGGCTGCCTCAGTAGGAGTCCGGATCCAGTGAGTCGCAGGGGTTCAGGCAAAAAGGCTGGCTTGGATCCTCCAGGCTGGTAAGGATTCAGGGAGCAGATTCGGTTGGGGGTTGCAGGCGTTACCGCAATAACGGAATGCCGTGCATGTCCCCCAAGCCGGCTTTTAAGACAAGAGGAAGTGCGGGTGGGCAGAGCCGCACGTTCCTCTTGGCACTTCCGTGTTCCAGCGTGGAACGCAGCGGCGCCCAACACACACATCACTGCGCCGTTGCCGAGTGCGTTCCACACTGGAACGCAGCGGCGATCTTCGGGCGGATGCTCATTACATCATTTTGTTTTTCTTCAGCCATTCAGAGGTGGACTTGCTGGTGTGTTTCACCATTCATCATCATGAATGATTCATTCATCATTGTCCTGCTGCAGAACCCAAGTTCGCTTCAGCTTGAGGTCACGAACAGATGGCCGCACATTATCCTTCAGGATTTTTTGGTAGACAGCAGAATTCATGGTTCCATTTATCACTGCAAGTTGTCCAGGTCCTGAAGCAGCAAAACAGCCCCAGACCATCACACTACCACCACCATATTTTACTGTTGGTATGATGTTCTCTTTCTGAAATGCGGTGTTACTCTTTTGCCAGATGTAATGTGACGCACACCTTCCAAAAAGTTCAACTTTTGGCTCGTCAGTCCACAGGGTATTTTCCCAAAAGTCTTGGGGATCATCAAGATGTTATCTGGCATAACGGAGACGAGTTTTTATGTTCTTTTTTCTCAGCAGCGGTTTTCTTATTGGAACTCTGCCATGCAGGCCATTTTTGCCCAGTCTCTTTCTTATGGTGGAGTCATGAACACTGACCTGAACTGAGGCAAGTGAGGCCTGCAGTTCTTTGGATGTTGTTGTGGGGTCTTTTGTGACCTTTTGGATGAGTCGTCGCTGCGCTCTTGGGGTAATTTTGGTTGGCCGCCCACTCCTGGGAAGGTTCACCACTGTTCCATGTTTTTGCCATTTGTGGATAATGGCTCTCACTGTGGTTCGCTGGAGTCCCAAAGCTTTAGAAATGGCTTTATAACTTTTTCCAGACTGATAGATCTCAATTACTTTCTTTCTCATTTGTTCCTGGATTTCTTTGGATCTCGGCATGATGTGTAGCTTTTGAGGATCTTTTGGTCTACTTCACTTTGTCAGTCAAGTCTTAAAGTGTCCATACACCTTACGATTATCGGACGTTTTTCGTATGCGATCGACTTTTCGTCCGATAATCGTATGTGTGCATTGCAGTGTCCGACTGACATTACTGTACAATCGTATGACTTTTGACGGTCAAGCACGTTTGAAAACTTCAATTACCAAAATCAATTACCGCATTTCGTCCAGGTGCTTTTCGTTAATTACGGCTAAATTAATCTTGCGATCATCGGGGCAGGATGGGGCTGCCATACAAAAATCGTACGGCTATTCAATCATCGGACGAAAAGTTTCGTCCGATAATCGTAAGGTGTATGGGCACCTTTTATTTAAGTGATTTCTTGATTGCGAACAGTGTGGCAGTAATCAGGCCTGGGTGTGGCTAGAGAAATTGAACTCTGGTGTGATAAACCAGAGTTAATAATAACACAAGTAAACTGTTTAAATTGTGTTTACTTGTGTTATCTAATATTGACATTTGTTTGATGATCTGAAACATTAAACGTGCAAAACAATGAAAAATCAGGAAGGGGGCCAACACTTTTTCACACAACTGTATACACACACACACACACACACACACACACCCACTATATTGCTAAAAGTATTGGGACACCTGCCTTTACACGCACATGAACTTTATTGGCATCTCAGTCCGTAGGATTCAATATTGAGTTGGCCCACCCTTAGCAGCTATAACAGCTTCAACTCTTCTGGGAAGGCTGTCCACAAGGTTTAGGAGTGTGTCTATGGGAATGTTTGACCATTCTTCCAGAAACGCATTATTGATGTCAGGTACTGATGTTGGACAAGAAGGCCTGGCTCGCAGTCTCTGCTCTAATTCATCCCAAAGGTGTTCTGTCGGGTTGAGGTCAGGACTCTGTGCAGGCCAGTCAAGTTCTTCCACCCCAAACTCGCTCATCCATGTCTTTATGGACCTTGCTTGTGCACTGATGCGCAGTCATGTTGGAACAGGAAGGGGCCATCCCCAAACTGTTCCCACAAAGTTGGGAGCATGAAATTGTTCAAAATGTCTTTGTATGCTGATGCCTTAAGAGTTCCCTTCACTGGAACTAAGGGGCCAAGCCCAAACCATGAAAAACAACCCCACACCATAATCCCCCCTCCACCAAACTTTACACTTGGCACAATGCAGTCAGGCAAGTACCGTTCTCCTGGCAACCGCCAAACCCAGACACGTCCATCGGATTGACAGACAGCGAAGTGTGATTTGTCACTCCAGAGAACACGTCTCCACTTCTCTAGAGTCCAGTGGCGGCATGCTGTACACCACTCTGATGCTTTGCATTGCACTTGGTGATGTAACTCTGATGCAGCTGCTCGGCCATGGAAACCCATTCCATGAAGCTCTCTATGCACTGTTGTTGTGCCAATCTGAAGGCCACACGAAGTTTGGAGGTATGTAGCTATTAACTCTGCAGACTGTTGGCGACTTGTGCGCTTCAGCATGCGTTGACCCTGCTTGCTGTTGTTCCCAGTTGCTTCCACTTTGTTATAATACCACTAACAGTTGACCGTGGAATATTTAGTAGCAAGGAAATTTCACGGAACACCTGAATCCAATGATCTGGAGGGGTGTCCCAATACTTTTGGCAATACAGGTATTCCTCACTTAACGACCGAGTTCCGTTCCTACGACCAGGTCGTTAAACGGATTGGTCGTTAAGTGAGGAACTCTATACAGTACTATACTGCATTAGTACAGTACTGTATAGCGTTGCCGATGTACAGTACCGAACAGTGTACTGTACATCCGGCAATGGAAATACTTACCGAGACCTGCAGTGAAGATCGGGGGATGTCACTTCCGCCGGCGACCCGTCGCACTGACGCTGACGCGGAAGGTCGGAGGTCGATCGGCGGTCCGTCGTAAGTGCGAGTGGTCGCAAAACAGGTAAGTCGGTAAGTGAGGAACATCTGTATAGTGTATGTAGAGGCTTGCATGATGGCTAGATCAGCTTACTTAATACATAAGCAAAATCCTACTCCCCAGAATAGGTCATTATGGACACAGGCTAAACAAAACTGTGATCACTGGAAATCACAATATGATCTCCAAATTCGCTCCCATAAAGAGGTAGAATTTTTCAAATTTGGAAATAAATCCGGAAAACTATTGGCAAATTTAGTCTGGGAAAGAACCACTCCTGATCATATACTTTAACTGGTGAGCACCAATGGTGCAGTTTCCTTGGTTACCACTGAGGTGTGTAAGATTTTGTACGTTTTACCAGTCCCTATATGCGGCGCATACGGGAATTAATTTATCTACAGAGGATACAATCACGGTCATTGAACGCGGGTGGATGCAAGTTAGGAAAGCTATAATATGTGAATCCTTTAATTCACTTCAAAGTTGTTCATAGGGCCCATCACTCATTTAACATACCTACCAAGAATAGTTCCTCTGACTGGCTAACAAGACCTTCTGGTCCGACATAATCTCCTTTTATAAATATCCGCTCTGGTACGTCGAAACCGCTGTCTCTAGCCTTTTGCCTATTTTATGCCCAGCCCCTGATCGTATGCCTTCCCCTCCCTCACGTTGGGAACACTTATGCCTACTGACAGCTAAAAATACAATTTTGAGCAACTGGATTCTGCCAAATTCCCCCACGATTATTACCTTTCATTCCCTCCTATTCCGCTTACTGTTGACAAGTTAGATACCAAATTTAATCAGGCACGCACCAAAAAAACATTTCAACACATGGACATCTTTTATTACGGCAGAATTATCACCACCATTTCAGCATTCTAAATGGTATCTTGAAGCCAAACTAGATGGTTCTTTGGGAAATATAGATGTCCTTTGATCCATTATACCTATAACCCATTTGAATACCTTACATATATTATTTTTTGTGCCCTGCAAATACTTTCACAGTTATGTAATTTCCTTCCACAACACATCATATTCTCATGCCCTGAAAAGATTATGTAAATCGTTGATACATTACACCAATGTAACACCTCTCTCCTATCGGCCTGTGCTACTGCTTGGATTATTCAGATAATCACTGAATTTCTTGTAACCCATTGTTTTAGCAGAGATTCAAGCATTTGTAATGGTTGCTGGCATCTTTTGTATATCAGTTTTTGTTAATGTATGTTTTACTTAAAAACAAAAAAACAAACAAATACTAGGCGTTCACTGAATGTCTGCTGTGCTGAATGAGTTGCTCAGCACAGCTGCTGTAGAGGAGTAGTTATGGGCCGAACACACCCGAGTTCAGTTCGAGTCCAAACTTTAGAACATGAAAAAAGTTCGAACTCGAGTTTCAACCTCAATGCAAGTCTGTGGGACCAGAACTCTGAAAATCAAATGTCCCCATTTTGAAGGCTTATATGCAAGTTATTGGTCATAAAAAGGGTATGGGGATTCGGGTACTGCCATGGGGGACATGTATCAATGGAAAAAAAAACTTTTTAAAAAGACCGTTTTTAAAGGAGCAGTGATTTTAACATTGCTTAAAGTGAAACAATAAAAATGAAAAATTCCTTTAAATATCGTGCCTGGGGGGGGGGGTCCCCTTAAACTGCCTGTAAAGTGGTACATCTGCACGATGTATAAAACCAGCTGCAGCAAAAAAAATTTAAGAAAAAAATGCGTGCGATTCCCCTTCCCAAACAATACCAGACCCTTTAGATCTGGAAGGAAAGTTAGGAGTGACACCAAGTTACAATTTAGAAAAAAGTGTGTGGGGTTCCCCTCTCAAAGTCATACCAGACCCTTAAGGTCTGATAGGAATTTTGAGGAACCCCACCCCCAAAAATGGGGGAAAACATAGTTACATAGTTACATAGTATTTGAGGTTGAATAAAGACATTAGTCCATCAAGTCCAACCTATTAGGATCTCATTCTAGGATTACCCGTACCCCTGTATATTACGGTCCCTTAAGAAATCGTCCAAACGTTTCTTGAGGCACTGGGAGGGTGCTTTTGCAGGGTCGCTCCTGGAAAAGCACCTTGTCCCCAAGCCCTGGAGCGTTGGTTGTGGGGGTGTGGGCAGGGGGGGGGCTTATTCACATGAGGGTACCCCTTTAATAAAGGGGCACCCAGATGTGGCCCCCCCTTGTGAATGAGTAAGGGGTACTTGTATCCCTACCCATTCCCCAAAGGGTTGAAATAAATTGGAAATAAAAACACGTTTGAAAAAAAACCAAAAGACATGTTTTGACAAGTAAAAAATTGTATTTTCCCTGGAGCTCCGATATACTATACGAATCCCTTGAAATGCTCTCTAAGTTTGGTCCTCTCAGGTCATGCAACCAGGGTTAGATAAACAGAAAAGTAGGGGAGTGTTCCAAGTGAGGATCACAGAAAGTGGTTGCTTAAAACAGACCGAGACCATTAAATCTTATAAAAATATAGACTTTATTATGTTTTACAAAACATCGATTTCTTTGCAACAACACTTCCGCTTCTTACTGACACAATAAAAGAAACAACGTTGTTTGTGACACTCAAACACTCATTCATACACACTATGGGCCCCACACATACTGCAAACAAGCTTAATCCCTGTAGAAACAAGGGAATGCTCCCAAGTGAAGCACCTGATAATAATCAGTGCTAAACCCCTTAACAAACGATGATTTGGAGTGTGGACAAAATAGATCAAGTAGGGCAATTCCTTGTGTATGTATCCCGATGTCTGATGGATATTATCTATCAAATGGTGATTGGTATAGGAAGTCTCTGTAATTCACCATGGATAGAGCAAGGGGACACATTCCTGTATGGGTAAGGTGTAGTTATGGACTTTCATATATCCGTGTTTTTGATAAATCTCTTTAAGGAGGAAAAAAGTCCTTCACCTGGTTTCCTGGGTCCTCTAAACCTGTGTTCACTTGGTTTCCTGGGTCCTCTAAAACCATGTTTTGACAAGTCTTTTATTTTTTTTTTAAATGGATCCTCTGACGTAATCCAGGGTCAATCAGGACGTCCTGCATTGTCCAGGACGACGACGACTCGACTAAATAAACAAATAAAACGGGAAAAAATAAATAGAAATAATTTTTTGAAAAACAACCCCCGTCCGCTCAGACAAACTCCCACCGCAGAATGGCATTCTGACAGATGCCGGCAAAATATAAACTATTGGGCAGGAGCTAGCGGTGACAGCTAGCTAGCTATGCCCAACTGTTTACATTTGTACGCCACCTGACAGGTGAGCCATGATTGGGAAAGTCATCATACTTTGCCCAATCATGGTTCTCCAGTGCACTGTGCCGTGATTGAACAAAGTCTTGTACCTCACCTGTGGCCAGATGCAAGGCTTTAGTCAATTAGGGCTTCACAAGGCACTGTGCCCTGATAGTTCATGTGTTCGGTGAACACACAAACTAACGATGTTCGAGTCGGACTCTTGTTGGACTCTGAACATGGAGCCTATCCGTATACAGGACCTGGAAGATTACTGTAATGCATTCTAGTAGCTGCAACCACTACATTGGGCCAAGTTGAACCAATGTAAGTAAAACGTTCAGCTTTAAACAAACAAACTGCAACAAACTACTAACTGAAGGCCCCATAAGTTCTAAAAAGTGTGAAAATTATTTTTGCCTGCAAAGCAGTTAAAAAGTTATTGCTGAGTAACTTGCATGCCAAAACTTCCAAATTTGGTCACAAAGGTTTTCATTACCACTTGACATGAAAAGGTAAGTAGTAGTACAAAAAACAATAATTATTTGCAACATAACTGCTAGTAACCAGACCAGTTTTAATTTTTTACTGATGTCTAGTAAGACGAATTGCTTGCTATATGATGCTGCACTTTTCATATTACCCTTAAATACATTAGTTACGTTTATGTATTCTGTATTGTTTAGGAGCCTGCAGCTAGTAGTAGTTGCAATAATAGCCTTCTAGGGTTATCCAGGAAAAATTACTTTTTTTTTTCCCCCAACATTTTGTTCCCTATTAGGGTATTGACAAACATGTTATAGAGGACACAGAGGAAGCAAGGTCAAATAAACAACAGTATCCAAGACCCCTCCACATTATTGAAGGTCCTCTAATGAATGGCATGAAGGTGGTAGGGGAATTGTTTGGATCTGGAAAGATGTTCTTACCTCAGGTACACAAGATTTCTAGAAGCCTTGCTGAAGGAATGCTTTTGAAATTTTATAATATATACAGCTTGAATAAATATGTAACTATTTACTCTCCATATGAAACACGTATATTTTAGCCAGTCTGTTTGCTTTTTGTTTTACTTTGGAAAATGAGTAGTGATTTTGCAGCAATTAACTATAGATAAAAAAACCGCTTAGAAGCAATGAAGATAAAATAGCTTTTACGCTCATAATAAGGAAGCTTTGCAGTCCCATAGATGCTATTGCACATAATCCAGTCAATCACTGCTGCAGCACAATATTTTTTTGTATGAGCTGCTGCTCCGGATTCCACTGGTTTCTAAGGTAGTAGATTCTGGCATGTTAATGACTGCTCCTTGTTGTGAGAGGGTGTTAATAAATGGATGATGTCAAAAGAGTCGGTAGACTCTAAAATGCGTCAGTTTACATGCTGCAGTAGTTTACACATAAAAACTAATACTGTAACAGAGAGGGTTTTGCCAAACAGCTATATGACTGCAGAGTTTCCTAATTAGAAGAAGCATTTTTAGAAGAAGCAGGTTTTTAAAAAATCAATATTGATTTCATACTTCATTAAACCAGCACACTTTGGTTAGTTTGTATATGTTGCTGCTGATTGCCGGAGATAAGGCCAACAGCATCAGGCAAAAGTAAGACTATACAGCAACTTGATGACTCAATATATAGAGGAAAAGTTTTGTGTGGTACATTGTCCTTTTTAGTTGCTGAATGTTGGCTAATGTATTTAAGTTATGTGCCTATAATAATGCTATCTTTAGTGAGCAGTAGGTAGTGGATTAGTTTATTGTTAAAATTTTGCTTTTGCCTTTCACTTTAGGTAATAAAGTCTGCTCGGGTTATGAAAAAGTCCGTAGGATACCTGATTCCCTTTATGGAAAAGGAAAGAGAAGAGATGAGAGCTCTATCAGGAAATGTAGAAGATGATGTAAGTCCAATCTTGCATGTTTACGGCTATTACAATGTGATTTGTGAACGCAGTGCACATCAAGCCTTAATGGCTGTTTCATGATCCATTTCTGATTTTGGAATCTGTAGACAGATTTGAGAAACTAAACCATCATGTGGAAACATAACTAGTGTGGAAAATAGAGTTTTTTTTGTTTCGCATCCATCTCTACAGCGGTTTCTATCCATCTCTCTTACACCTCTGAAGATTAGTGTATAAACTGAGAGGAGGTAGGCAGGGCCAGCCCTTGGGGTGTTCGAGCTGTGCGGCAGCACAGGGCGCCGTGGCAGCAAGGGCACCAGGCGGTCGACACAGCTCATTCTCAGGGCGGCTACAGGCTGCAGCTTCTCTCCTCCTCACCACTAGCCGCAGCTTTCAGGATGGCCGAGCGGTGAGTAGAGTGGAGCCGCTCTCAGTTTCAGGATGACAGCAGCTCTGTGCGTGGCCGAGCGGAGGATCGGTAAATATCAGTGACATTTAACGATCCTCTGTGCAAAGCAAACACTGGAGTGATTGTCTGATCACTCCAGTGTTTATAAATAACTGGGGACACATAGTACTATGTGTCCCCAGTTATAAATGAACAGGCTGTACATCACTTTACATCACTTCCTGTTCATTCATTAATTTCTCAATGGGGAGAAGCACTCACTACAGAGGCTCTTCCCCATTCAGAAACTGGTGATAATAAATATTTCTCTCCCGTTCATTGAAGGACACAGGGCAACAGAAACGGATGCGGCGCCCTTGGTGTCCAAGGTGTCGGTGTCAGCGGTGACGCTTCGCCGTTTGCTCTGGCTTAAGTGCTGGTCGGCGGATCAGGCTTCCAAGAAGGCTCTACAGGAGTTGCCCTTTACTGGGGACCGTCTGTTTGGTTCCACCTTGGATGAGATCATTAAGGATCTGAGGGGGGGTAAGAGTACCTTCCTTCCCCAGGCGTGCAAGAAGGAACAGCACCGGAAGCCTGGGCCTACTTTCTCCGCTCACAAGCGGCCCAATCCTCCAAGTGTCCGTGGCAACCCAAGTCTGCTAAGCCCGCCGGCAAGCCCCAGTCCGCATGAAGGTCGGGCCCCGACTCTGGGTCCCAGGGTGGGGGGGCGCCTTCGGCTCTTTGCGGATTTTTGGCTGGCCCACGTCTCCGACTCTTGGGTCCGGGAGCTGGTTTCCTGGGGCTACAAGATCGAGTTTCTGTCCCGTCCGGGAAACCGTTTTTTCCCGTCCAACACCCGCCTCTCCTTCGCGGTTGGCGGATCTCCGTTGCGCTGTGGCGGACCTTTTGTTCCAGGGGGTTATTGTGCTAGTTCCGTCCTCGGAAAGGTTCAAAGGGTTTTATTCAAACCACGGCTCTAGGGGTCACGATGCGGTCCTTGGAGGAGTTCGGGTGGCTTCTGAACCTGCGAAAATCTTGCCTGGTGCCTTCACCACGCCTGGAGTATCTGGGTTTGGTTCTGGAGACTGTCGCGGCCCGGGTCTTTCTTCCTCGGGACAAGCTCCTGAAGCTCCGTTCCAAGGTCCGGTTACTGAGGACTCGCCAGTGGTCGCCCATTCGGGTTTGCATGTAGGTCCTGGGTCTCATGGTGGCCTCCTTCGAGGCGGTGCCCTTTGCGCAACATCATACCAGGACCCTGCAGAGGAGCATCCTGGTGCAGTGGGAAAAGTCCCCCCTGTCCTTGGACAGGGAGATTCCCTGCGGTGGTGGCTTCAATCTCCTGTCTTGGTGCGGGGGAAGTCTTTCCTTCCTGTGCATTGGACGGTGGTCACCACGGACGCCAGCCTTTGGGGCTGGGGCGGGGTCCTGGGCTCCTTGACCGTGCAGGGTCGTTGGTCGCCGGAGGAGTCCCGTCTGTCGATAAATGTGTTGGAACTTCGGGCGATTCGCCTTTCTCTCCTTCATTGGTCGGCCCGGCTCCAGGGTCTGGCAGTCCGGGTCCAGTCGGACAACGCCACTGCAGTGGCGTACATCAACCACCAGGGCGGCACAAAAAGCGTGGCCGCGGGTCGAGAGGTGTTCGGGATTCTGTCCTGGGCGGAAAATCGATTCCTGGCTCTCTCGGCGGTCTACATCTCGGGAGTGGACAATTGGCAGGCCGATTACCTCAGTCGACACTCGGTGGATCCGGTGGAGTGGTCTCTGCACCCGGAGGTTTTTCAGCAGCTCCGTCGTCGCTGGGGGACGCCGGAGGTGGATCTTCTGGCGTCTCGGGTTTGGCGACAGGTTTGTGGCCCGGGCCCTGGATCCCTGCGCAGAGGACGTGGATGCCCTGGTGGCTCCTTGGGTTAATTACAGTCTAATTTACGCCTTTCCTCCACTGTATCTGTTGCCTCGTCTGCTGCGTCGGATCGCAGTCGAGGGCGTCACAGTCGTCCTCGTGGCCCCGGATTGGCCTCGGAGGGCGTGGTACGCGGACGTGGTTCAGCTGGTGGTGCCTCTGCGCCCCGATCTTCTGTCCCAGGGACCTGTGTTCCATCCTTCTTTACAGTCGCTGGCTTTGACGGCGTGGCTGTTGAGAGCCGGGTCCTGAAGGACCGGGGGTTGTCCGATGCGGTCATCTCCACTATGCTCAGGGCGCGTAAAGCGGTCTCTCGGAGAATTTACCATCGTACTTGGAGGGCCTACTTTGCCTGGTGTGAGGCTGGGGCCCTGTCCCCGCGTTTATTCTCCGTCGGCAGAATTCTTGCCTTTTTGCAGCGCGGGGTGGCCCAGGGGCTGGCCTTGAGTACTGTGAAGGGCCAAATCTCAGCTTTGGCGGTGCTTTTCCAGCGGCCTCTGGCGTCTTACGCTTTGGTTCGCACCTTTGTTCAGGGGGTGATGCGCATTGCTCCCCCCGTCCGCTCGCCTTTGGCGCCGTGGGACTTGAATCTCGTGCTTTCCGTGTTGCAGGAATCTCCCTTTGAGCCTCTTCGGGAGATTCCGCTTTTGTCCTTGTTGCAGAAGGTGGCCTTTTTGGTGGCCATCACTTCCGTGCGGCGGGTGTCGGAATTGGCTGCCTTGTCCTGCAAGTCTCCGTTGCTGGTGTTGCATAGGGACAAGGCGGTTCTCCGTCCTAGGCCAGCCTTCCTGCCTAAGGTTGTGTCAGCATTCCATCTGAATGAGGATATTGTCTTACCTTCCCTGTGCCCGAAGCCGGTTCATAGGAAGGAACGTGCGCTCCACTGTTTGGATGTGGTTCGCGCTCTTCGTGTCAATTTGGAAGCTACAGCTTCTTTTCGTGCGACTGACTCCTTGTTCGTGCTCACGGAGTGCCCTCGTAAGGGTCAGGCCACGTCGGCGGCTACCATATCTAGGTGGATTCGCAATGTGGTTATTCAGGCGTACGCCCTGTCACTGCCCATTCTACTAGGGCTGTGGGGGCTTCCTGGGCCTTTCGTCATGGGGCCTCTGTTTCTCAGGTTTGTAAGGCCGCTACTTGGTCTTCTGTTCACACCTTTGTTAAGTTTTACAAGGTGGACGTGTTAGCATCGGCGGATGCTGGTTTGGGGCGCAAAGTGTTGCAGGCTGCGCTTTGAGGGGTCTTTTGGGTGTTTTGTTTGTTGTTGCCCATCCCTCAGTGTGTTACTGCTTGGTGACGTCCCTACCATTCAGGATCTATGATCTGTTGCCCTGTGTCCTTCAATGAACGGGAGAGAAAATAGGATTTTTGTACTCACCGTAAAATCCTTTTCTCTCCGTTCATTGAAGGACACAAGTCCCGCCCTCTTTTATGGGGTGTACACTCCTAACTGCTTGTTACTTACTGGAGACTTGTCAGCAAGTGAGGGGTTGGGCCACCAGCAGGGGCTGCCCCTAGGCTGTCTTGTCTTTTAGTTATGTGCCTAGCGTCCTACTCCTGCAGGTGGCGATATACCCCTACCATTCAGGATCTACGATCTGTTGCCCTGTGTCCTTCAATGAACGGAGTGAAAAGGATTTTACGGTGAGTACAAAATCCTATTTTTGCTATCATCAGTGTCTGAATGAATGGGAAGCCTCCTGTACTGAGTGCTTTCCATTCATTTAGAACAGAGGCTGCAGAAAAAGAAATTGAGGACTTTGTGTCCTCAATTTCTTTTCTATTTTTAAAGGTAAATGTCAGGGTTCTGTTTAGACCCCTAATATTTCCCGAAGCCCCCCAACAGTAAAAAAAAAATTAAATAATAAAGTAAAAAAAATGTAAAAAATTATTTTAAAAAAGTGAAAACTACCCCCTCCCCCCCACACACACGTATTATTAGACATGTGCAAAGACTAAAAATTAATTTCACATGAAATGAACGAAAAACTAAAAACGTTTTCATTTCATCAAACAAAACATTTTTATGCTATTTTAGATTCAGCCACTGGCGTGTTCTGGAGGCAGGGCGCATGACGTCATGTAACACCACACGTGTTGGGTGCCGCCATCTTGGTGTATATCTAGGTATACACCAAGATGGCAGCACCTATATCGGCATGTGACGTCACCTGACGCCACGCATGCATGGTGTTATGTGACGTCATGCTCCCCGCCTCCAAGATGGTGGCACACATTCGCAGAACACACTGGTGGCCAACATGGCCGCAGCACATTCTCAAACAAATTATTATGTGCCTGAATACATTTTTCGTATATTCAGGCAAATAGTAATTAATTAATTTAACATGTAGTCTAGGTTTTGTGTTCTTTTTTTTTTTTTACTTTTCTAGATACACTTGAAAAAAGTGTGTCGGCAGGACAACCTGACACTTTATTTTTATAGACTCTATTTTAGTTTGACATTTATTGTTTACCACTTGTTTGACTACAATTGTTTTATTTAATAGGAATACTTATATTGTGCTTACAAGTTTAATAGCTTTGAATAAAAGTTTTATTTTTATCATACTTTTTAATATGTTTCTTTGGGGCCTAACAAAATGGGAGTATTTATTGGAAAAAATGGGTGTGGTTACTGAGGGGTGTGGTCACTGAGGCACGCTGTAAAGCTTTCTCGCACAGGGTGCCTAAAGGCCTAAGGCCGGCCCTGGAGGTAGGAAACTACTGGCTTTGCACTCGTGAAAATGCCCCAATAATAAGGGCTGACACTGGCGCTTTCAATTTTGCACGCTGCTGTCTGAGGTCCAGCGCTTTCTGGGGACCTCGGCAGCCTTCCTTGAACTATGCGGCACCTGTTTACAGCGCCAGCCGCACATCTCCTACTTCCATGAGAACTCTTCCACCTGGACAACCCACACAGTCTCGGTGAGACCCCACATAACCCTGGTGAAGACCCCCCACAGCCCTCCTGAGATCCTCCACTGGAGACATCAGGCCAGCACCCGAAGCTGCACAGTATGTAGCTTCATATTATTATTCAGCATTGCTGTATAACTTATTGCTGGGATTAGTAGTCGTCCACACCCGGTTACCATTCAGCATTGCTGTATAATGCTGGGATGTGTAGTCCTCCATAGACTGTGCCATTCTGCATTGCTGTATAATTTATTGCTGGGAGTAGTAGTCCTCCACAGCCGGTTGCCATTCAGCATTGCCGTATAATGTATTGCTGGGATTTTATTCCTCCATAGCTGGTGCCATTTTGCATTATTGTAAAATGTATTTGTCTGGAGCTCTTTAACCCCTGCGGGGTTGTGCAGTTGGAATGTCTGGGGATGGCTGGGTGTATGTGATGGGATTGTAATCTTATCTGATCAATGTTTGTATAAAAGGATGTACATTTGCTCAATAAATCAGAGTTTTTCACCCTACACTTGGTTTCAGCTAGTGACTGGGTGGACTAGGAGCCAATGTTCATCGGATTGCAGCATCTCCTCAGCAAGGAAGGCTACAGAGGCGGACGTACTTATCCCAAGTACTGGAGTCCGTTACATTGGTGGCAACAGGTGGGATGCTCTTCCTTGCCTAAGGAGACATTCAAACCACCAACGGGACCAAGTTTTCTGCTGACATGCGCTGAGGAGCGCCCCAGTTGCCTGCAACCATGGAAGGGTATTTCCAGTGCAGAGTGTCGGAAGTGCTGGCCCAGTTCGGCAAACCTGGTTCTGCCCAGGACATGCTGGGATGGAGAGACTCTATCCACCGGGTGAACTCGAGAGAGACTCTCCAATTGGAACAGCATTATTGTGGTAGGATCCTCCCTACATCTAAGGAATTATACTGGCTATAATGGGACTTGCGTGTGCCTTTCCTGGGAGAGCAGCCCCGGGAGGAATGGTTGTCTGAGCTGGATGGGCTGCTCCAAACGGAACTGATGGTGTCTTTATTTTCAATTTTTCAAAAAGTTTTTTAGAACAAGGTACAAAAACCATAGGATCAACAATACACAAGAAAAACAAAGACAGAAAAGTAGAAAGACCCGCTGCATAGGAAATAATACAACAGCATTGAGCAGTGCTGAGAAGTATATTGAGTTGAATCTAGCACATTTCCCACATCATTAATAAAGGTAGCACCAATACACCAAGGTTGGCTCAACTAAGATTATTGGGCCTCTAATACATAGGAAGAGGAAATTGAGTCAACAGAAAGAATAAAGAGAACAATCTGGGAAGAGAAGGGAGAGAGAAAGAGGGAAAGGAGGAAATAAAGTGCGGGGGTGCATGTGAGGTTGTGGGGGGTGGGGGGGTACTGGCAAATTCCTGCCAGTAAAACCATCTAGTACAATGTTTATCATGCATCCCTTTGTCCTCAGCCACAGAGAAACCAAAGGAGGTCTGGTCTGCTTCCACAGTTCAGGAATGCAGCTTCTAGCTGCATTAAGTAGATGTGGCAATAAAGATTTTCTGTACTTTGTTTTAGATATGGAATTACAATGCATCAAGAAGAAGGCTGAGTCTACCGGGATCTCCCACTCAGTAAATTTCTCTATAACGTTATGAACTGATAAACAGAAGGAGGAGAGAAAAGGGCAGGACCAAAATACATGAAGTCTCCTGGAGATTCTCCACAGCGCCAGCAACAGTCGAAGACAGATGGGAAAATAGAATGAAGAAGTTGGGGGGTTCTATACCATCTGGTAAGGAGCTTGAAATCCGATTCCTGGAACTTCGTATTAGTGGAAGAACACAAAGTGTGATAAAGGATTCTGTCTATCTGAGTTTTGGAGAAGCTAACCCCTAGGTCTCGTTCCCACTTCGGCAGGTAGGGAGGGAAATAATCAGGAGACGGGGTAAGTAAAAGGTTGTATATAAGAGATATGGCATGCTGGAGGGATCCCGTTTGAGTGCACTCTCGCTCGAACACTGTGTGAGGTCGTAAAAAAGTTTAAGCCGGCAGAATTGATATTTGAACTGTATGCCAAAAGCCAAGGGCTGCAAACCGATCATCAATTGCTAATTGCACCCTACTAAGCTATCGCTCATTCTTCATAAAATGCTGTGCTCTAAAGCAGTTACTTAAGAGAAGAGGTCTGAAGCTCGGATCCTCAAGACCCGGTGGGAAAGAGGGATTGCCGGCGATAAGGAAAAGGGGAGACGGTTCAGGAGAAATGGTGGTCTTCGCAAAGAACCGTCTACAGACAGACCAGGTGGCCCCGATGGTGGGGTGAGAGTTAAAATCTGGGGGGATCGACTGAGCACCACGGTAAGCACGCCAGAGGAACCGTGGAGAAGGCCTGTTTCACAGAGAACCACAATTTCAGGTCAGCATGACGACACCAATCGGTCACTCTGGCCAGGTGACATTCCGCATAATAGAGTGTCACATCTGGGAATGCTATCCCTCCATCAGCTATTGATAGGCACAATAAAGAGAATTTAAGGCGGGGAGATTTGTGGGCCCATAAAAACTGGGAAAACACTCTATTTACAGTTTTCAGGAACCAAGCAGGGATGAAATGGAAGTACCCAGATATTTGATTATAGAGTCAGACCATCTGAAAGGAAATGTAGTATGTAAGGTCGAGGCCAACGTGGCTGGGATAGAAAAATTAAGAGCTTCCTATGTGGAGTGGTTAATCTGAAAGTTAGAGCACTAAAGGTCCGAAATTCTTCCAGCAAAATTCTTCCAGCCAAGTGCCATTGGAGATTGCAAAAGGACGGGAGAGCTGACCTTAACATGGGCAGTTGGATGTGAGTTAATCGCAACAAGCCAGGTCAACATACGGCTACCCAAACCCAGGTGATGAAGTACGTGTGTCATAAACAACCAGCTCACCCATTCGAAGGCTTTCTCCGCATCCGTGAACAGCAACAGCAATGGGATAGACAGAGTGTGGGCTGAAGTAACTACATCTAGAGACCGTGTAGTATTATCTCGGGCTTCTCTGGATGGGAAGAAGCCTGCCTGATCCGGATGAATCACCGATTGAACATAAGCACCTAATCTAGTGGCTAGTATTTTAGTAAATAGTTTTAGATCTCATTTAGGAGGGAGATTGGCCTATAATTGGGACAAAACAGTGGATCCTTACCCTCTTTTGGAATAACGGTAACGTGAGCCCTCAGGGAGTCAACTGGCAAGGGCGAGTCATTGCCAACTGTGTTAAAGGCCTGAACGAAATATGGGGAAAGGATATCATGAAGAAGCCTATAGTAAAGGAGACTGAAGACGTCTGGGCCGGTGGCTGTACCAGACTGTGTGCCAGCTATGGAAAGCTTTAATTTCTCAAAAGAGATTGGTTCCCCCAGGATGGAGATAGCTTCCATAGAAAAATGAGGTACACCGGATCTATTCAGATATGAATCAATAGACTCGCCAATAGAATAGCAGTGGTCTGTGTAGGACACCGGGGCAAGATTGTACAGGCCGGAGTATTAATGTTTGAATGCTTCAGCAATATCGGCTGGTAAAGAGACATTAGAGCCTTGACCAGTGACTATTTCCGGTACATAGTTAACCGCACGCTGAGACCCGAGTGCCCGAGCTAAATATTTACCGCACTTATCCCAATTTTCATAAAAAGTGCATTTGCAGCTAGAAATAATCCATTTAGCTCGATGGAGATAGAGGGATTTAAGGCGGGTGCGTAGGGCAGTAAGCTCGCTCAGCACTGAGGCCGCAAGAGTAAGTTTGTGCTGAGCTTCCAGGGAGTGCATGTTTGCCAATAGTCGGTCTATTTGTGCCATTCTAGCCTCTTTACATCTGGAACCGTGCTTAATGAGGATTCCCCTAATGTAGGCCTTGTGGGCTTCCCACAATATCATCGGATCACAGTCCGGAGTAGAGTTCATGAAAAAGTAGATCTCTACTTCCTTGCGGATATCACTAAGAGTAGTAGGGTCTTGGAGGAGGTTCTCATTTAGCTTCCAGTTCCAGGGACCCAGAGGGAGAAGCGACAAATCAATAACTAAGGTTATCGGGGCATAATCAGACAAGGAAATGGAACCAATTGAAGCCTACTGGAACCGAGGCAAATCACAATGGTGATCCAAAACCATATTTATGCGCGTATACGACTGATGGAGGTTAGAGAAAAATTAGTAGTCTCTATCCGATGGATTCAGAATACGCCAGATATCCAAGAGTTGATAATGCGGATTCGTTTCAGGCATGCAAATGAGAGATGGGAGGAAGCTCGGGAGGAGTCCAGTAGGACAACACAAGTGCCGATCCTACAATAAGTGTGAGGGGGGAGTGGAAGATCACCACTGGCCTATGACCCGCACTGTTGTCTGTCCCAACCTTCATGGGAGAACAGGAAGCTGGCCTCTCTTCCAGCAGGTGGCTTTGGTGTGCGGGAGAAGATAGGGGCTTTACTTCTCCCCAGAGTCAGCATGTTTTTCAGAAATACACAGACTATTTCTTGTCCCAGCAGTAGAGGCAGGGGGTCCCATGGAGGGAATATGGGGATTTATACTGCCCGACTAACGCAGGTCCAGACCAGTTGGGGGGCTGGAACCTAGTTAATCCCAGCGACAATGGACCTAGGACTGAGGAGACCCCCTTTGTTTAGTTGAACCGGGTGCCCGGGGTCAATGGATAGCTGTTGCGGAGTGGCCTGGCCCTATAGCCGTTAAATATCACTATTCAATACCAGCCCGGGAAACACAATGCTAAGGCCGACGGATTATTTCGACAAACTGAACTGGAATGGTGACTGTAACATCATGGACATCCCCAAGTGGACCCATAGAGGGTCTCACCAGGTCTGCCATCCTTTAACTTGTGGGGAGCTATGTGAAGACATTCTCATCAGTTTATGGGTTATGTGTGTGGTGTGGTTGGGTTATTTTTAAGCATGTCATACTGTGTAACCTGTTTATCAAAAGACTGTCAGCACCACCCCCCTGTTAGCTCTCTTTGTACTCCCAAGGAGCTCAGGACAATGGCGTTCTCCTGCATCTCGCAGGACTCCTGCTTTGGCTGTCTGGAGCTCTTTAGCAGCTGGACCCCTGCGGGGTTGTGCAGTCAGAATGTCTGGGGAGGGCAGGGTTTATGTGATGGGATTATAATCTTATCTGATCACTTTGTGTATAAAAGGTTGTATAGTTGCTCAATACATCAGTTTGTATCACCCTACACTTGGCTTCTGCTAGCGACTAGGAGCTAATGATCATCGGATTGCAGCATCTCCTCAGCAAGGACGGCTACAATGGCGGACGTACTCATCCTAAACCAGAGTCCATCACAGTATTGCTGAGATTTGTAGTCCCTCCACAGCTTGGCGTCCATAACAGAACTACAAGGGTTGCAGTGGCCCCAGGCCTTGACATTTAGCCTCTGTCCTAAAGCCGGATCCATACTGTTTGGCCAGCTCCGTGCTGATTGACTGGGAAGCCGGCTTCCCAGCCAATCAGCATTGAGTCGGCTTCCCGGACAATCAAGAAGGTAATGACAAGCTACCCGGATTTCTGATTGGTCAGGAAGCCGGCTCCATGCTAGCGGAAGTATTGGCCAGTACCGAAAAAGATAATTATCGGTACTCGTACTCGATATTGAAAAATTAATATTAAAAGTATACACTGGGATGATGCCCGTTACAAGTATAGGAAATCGATACTCAACAGTGCCATCTATGAGGCGCTAGCAACATGCAGATGGCATCCACCCAGCTATACGCTGGGCAAAAGGTTTATAAATGAACCCCCAAGTATAAATATTAATGCATGCACAAGGCTGTCCCTACCTTATTCACCAGCTGAGGTGGCTATGAGAAGAGGGCTGAGCTGTCAGGCAATTGTGCCAATGCACATAACATGCATTGTCGTGTATTATGTAACGCATGCATTTTGTGTTGCGGGACTTAAGTTCCACTATAATGCCAAGAGTTGCATAAAAGATCTGACAATAAAAAGGTAGTAAAATAAATTGCAGTGTGTGTGTGTTCCCCCAAATTTTACTTATTACACTCTTATCGGTTAAAAAAACAGTTTAACAGGAAATTCAGTGAAGCAGCTGGGACGGCACTGAATTCACTCAATGTCAGCAGAACACATCTCACTGCATTCATAGCATAGTGTATGTCAACTAATGTGCCACAGCCACTTGATGGGGAAAGTAAATCTCTCTGCAGCACTGGAGGAGCAAGGTCGTCCTGCCGCCTTAATGTTAACCTATATGGGTAGAAATCTTCAGATCTGTCTTGATAACCCATTTATTACCTCTGCAGGAGTGTCACAAACAAAATATCGGCATATATGTCACAACCCTTTCCTTGTCGCAATCCATAACACAAAGCGGCATAGCAGAGTCCAAAATCTTTGTCCATGTAGGATAGCCTGAGAAAAGTACAAATATGTACTGACCCCGGTCACCTGGCAAGTCCACCCCTAGTACTGTGCGCCGCTGCATATAAGCAGGAACAGCAGGGCCCCGCGGTGGCCCCTGTCTGCCTGATCTCTTATGTCCGGGTCTAACCTGCCATGGAACCTGGACACAGAATTGAAAACCCGGACTGTCACTTTGAATCCCAGGCAGGTGGCAATGCTAGTGGTGCTCAAAGATGGTGCCGATGCGGCGAAAACTCATGGTCTGACAATGGAGAGCGTGGACGAGCTCTAACAAAGGAGACCTGCCATCCCTTGAGAACGGCTATATGATGAAACGCGTCGGGGGCGGGCCTTCATTTACGTCACATTTTCAGTCTGTAGAGTCACACTTGACCGACCAGCCGGCTGTTTTAACTTTTATTTATGCGCTATTGTGGAATTAATTTTTATACAATAAATCCCCTATTTACTACACTATGAACGCATTGCTCTCTTTTCTTCATGGCTTTGACTGGGAGATAACTATGGGATCCTAACGAGCTTCAAGGACGAAAGGACTGGGAGCTCTGGGTTCCATCCCGGCGAGGTAAATTGCCTTTAACCTTGGACTTCTGGATTCTAGCGAATTTCAAGGACGAGAGGACGTAGAGTTCCGTTTTCCACCCGTCGAGGTAAACTGCCTTTAACATCGTACTTCTGGTGAGTGTATACCCTAGAGGGGACTCCTTTTGGGTTTCGTTGAACACATCACATTTATATTTTATAATTTTTGAGCAACACATCGATTTCACTGGTGTATCCTTGAGGAAAAAGACACTTTTTTTGAGGTTTTTCATCTTATTCGATCTTGGAAGAAAATAGATTGAAATACAATTGACTTTTTTTGCTGTTTTTCTTTTTGTTGCTTTATTTAAATAGAGTAAATCTTTTTCTTTCGGCAAGTCACGAGAGATCTAAAGAAAACTTTCTTTTTTTGTCACATCTTCGTTTTTTTCACATTGTGAATACTTTGTTGTCATTTCGATTGAGGTTTTGTTGTTGCTATACTATTCACTCAGTTCACGTTGTAGCAATTTATTAATATTGGTTTACACACTTCTACACTTACACCTGTTTTCTCCTCCGAGAGAGGTCTGAACAGAGAATACAGAGATTTTTTTGCAATATGAGCGTTTTTTTCTGTATGTATTAGTCATCATATGTTGTGCACCTTTATTTACACAGAGTTTTGATTGATTTATATAATAATAATTTTTTGTGAATGCGCTTTTTTAAACTATGTATGACCCAAAAACTGTGGCTTTTAGCGCTGCACCTTACATTGATTAGACCTTGATGCTACTCAGGGCTGTAGCTACCATGGGGCGAGTGAAGCACTCGCCTCAGGCACAGCTGAGTGGGGGCGAAGCCAGGGCTGGCCTGGCTGCGCCCCTCGCACCTGTTGCCAAGGGCAAGCACAGGGCACCATTGGCAACAGGGGCGCCATGCGGCAAACACAGCCGTGGCTTGGCAGGGAAAAGAGGAGCAGCACAGGCTCCAGCTTCTCCTCGTATCCCCGCTGCTCTCCCTCACCTGTGTGGGCAGAGGACTCTGTGTCCTCAATCTCTTTCCCTATTTTTAAGGGAAAAGTCAGGGGTCTGTTTAGACCCCTTCAATTTCCCAAAGCCCCTGAAAAAAACACACACACACACTACTAGACATGTGCAAAGACAAAAAATTAGTTTCGGATGAAATGAACTGAAACTAAAAAAAAATTCTTTAGTTTTGTCAAATGAAACAAATTTTTATTTTATTTTGGATTTGGCCTCCAGTGCATTCTGCGCATGCGCGCTGCCATCCTGGAGGTGGGGCGCATGACATCACATGCCGCACACGTCTGTTGGGGGGGCACAATTTTTTGTTCTTGCCACGGGTGCAAAAGGAGCTAGCTACGGCTCTGATGCTACTACACATCATACTTCTCGGTCTGCCCTGCCACAACGTACTCCTTCGAAAAAAGAGGCCATGCTCTCTAATAGCCTGGAGGCGATTCGCTGATGCTAGGCATCGCTGACAGACCAGATTGATATGGTAAAATTTGATATCTCTATTCTGTGACGAGATGTTCAGACTATTATTATTATCATACAGGATTTATATAGCGCCAACAATTTGTGCAGCGCTTTATAATATAAGGAAGACATTACAATCCCAATACAATTCAAGACAAGATGGTGAGGAGGGCCGCATGTGCAGAATCAGTGAAATTGAGGATGTGGTGTTCCCGTTACAAGAAGATGTGGGCCGCACTAAAAAAGTGATTAAAGACCAAGCTATTAAGCTCAATGATTAGGAAGACAGGTGTCATTATTATGTCCCCCCAGTGTCATTATTATGTCCCCCTGGTGTCATTAGTATTATTATTATGTCCCCCAGTGTCATTAGTATTATTATTATGACCCCCTGGTGTCATTATTATGTCCCCCCAGTGTCATTATTATGTCCCCCTGGTGTCATTAGTATTATTATTATGACCCCCTGGTGTCATTATTATGTCCCCCCAGTGTCATTATTATGTCCCCCTGGTGTCATTAGTATTATTATTATGACCCCCTGGTGTCATTATTATGTCCCCCCAGTGTCATTATTATGTCCCCCTGGTGTCATTAGTATTATTATTATGACCCCCTGGTGTCATTATTATGTCCCCCCAGTGTCATTATTATGTCCCCCTGGTGTCATTAGTATTATTATTATGACCCCCTGGTGTCATTATTATGTCCCCCCAGTGTCATTATTATGTCCCCCTGGTGTCATTAGTATTATTATTATGACCCCCTGGTGTCATTATTATGTCCCCCCAGTGTCATTATTATGTCCCCCTGGTGTCATTAGTATTATTATTATGACCCCCTGGTGTCATTATTATGTCCCCCCAGTGTCATTATTATGTCCCCCTGGTGTCATTAGTATTATTATTATGACCCCCTGGTGTCATTATTATGTCCCCCCAGTGTCATTATTATGTCCCCCTGGTGTCATTAGTATTATTATTATGACCCCCTGGTGTCATTATTATGTCCCCCCAGTGTCATTATTATGTCCCCCTGGTGTCATTAGTATTATTATTATGACCCCCTGGTGTCATTATTATGTCCCCCCAGTGTCATTATTATGTCCCCCTGGTGTCATTAGTATTATTATTATGACCCCCTGGTGTCATTATTATGTCCCCCCAGTGTCATTATTATGTCCCCCTGGTGTCATTAGTATTATTATTATGACCCCCTGGTGTCATTATTATGTCCCCCCAGTGTCATTATTATGTCCCCCTGGTGTCATTAGTATTATTATTATGACCCCCTGGTGTCATTATTATGTCCCCCCAGTGTCATTATTATGTCCCCCTGGTGTCATTAGTATTATTATTATGACCCCCTGGTGTCATTATTATGTCCCCCCAGTGTCATTATTATGTCCCCCTGGTGTCATTAGTATTATTATTATGACCCCCTGGTGTCATTATTATGTCCCCCCAGTGTCATTATTATGTCCCCCTGGTGTCATTAGTATTATTATTATGACCCCCTGGTGTCATTATTATGTCCCCCCAGTGTCATTATTATGTCCCCCTGGTGTCATTAGTATTATTATTATGACCCCCTGGTGTCATTATTATGTCCCCCCAGTGTCATTATTATGTCCCCCTGGTGTCATTAGTATTATTATTATGACCCCCTGGTGTCATTATTATGTCCCCCCAGTGTCATTATTATGTCCCCCTGGTGTCATTAGTATTATTATTATGACCCCCTGGTGTCATTATTATGTCCCCCCAGTGTCATTATTATGTCCCCCTGGTGTCATTAGTATTATTATTATGACCCCCTGGTGTCATTATTATGTCCCCCCAGTGTCATTATTATGTCCCCCTGGTGTCATTAGTATTATTATTATGACCCCCTGGTGTCATTATTATGTCCCCCCAGTGTCATTATTATGTCCCCCTGGTGTCATTAGTATTATTATTATGACCCCCTGGTGTCATTATTATGTCCCCCCAGTGTCATTATTATGTCCCCCTGGTGTCATTAGTATTATTATTATGACCCCCTGGTGTCATTATTATGTCCCCCCAGTGTCATTATTATGTCCCCCTGGTGTCATTAGTATTATTATTATGACCCCCTGGTGTCATTATTATGTCCCCCCAGTGTCATTATTATGTCCCCCTGGTGTCATTAGTATTATTATTATGACCCCCTGGTGTCATTATTATGTCCCCCCAGTGTCATTATTATGTCCCCCTGGTGTCATTAGTATTATTATTATGACCCCCTGGTGTCATTATTATGTCCCCCCAGTGTCATTATTATGTCCCCCTGGTGTCATTAGTATTATTATTATGACCCCCTGGTGTCATTATTATGTCCCCCCAGTGTCATTATTATTATTATGTCCCCCCGGTGTCATTATTATTATTATAAATGTCCAAGGACCTGTAGCACACCTTACCGGACTTTCCATATGAAAAAATGGGTGCTCGCAGTGATTATTATTATTATTATTATTATTATGTCCCCCCAGTGTCATTAATATTATGTCACCCAGTGTCATTATTATTATTATTATGTCCCCCCAGTGTCATTATTATTATTATTATTATTATGTCCCCTGGTGTCATGATTGTTATGGTAGGTAGGGCACCATGTGATTGGTGGAGGGGTACGGTAGTTCCAATATTCAAAAAGGGGGCTAGATGCCAACCAGGGAACTATAGGCCGGTCAGTCTAACATCTGTAGTTTGTAAACTGTTAGAAGGTATGATTAAGGACTATTTGGTAAAATTTGTTAAGGATAACGGCATAGTTAATGACAATCAGCATGGGTTCAGGAAAGACCGTACCCCTGGTGTCATTATTGTCATGTCCATCCCCTGGTGTCATTATTGTCATGTCCATCCCCTGGTGTCATTATTGTTGTGTCCATCCCCTGGCGTCATTATTGTTATGTCCATCCCCTGGCGTCATTATGGTGATGACGTGTGTGTGTGTGTCCCCGTCGCCTGGTGTCATTATGGTGATGACTAGGGACAGACCATATTTACCCTGCCTGCTGCCCCAAGGCCAGGTTCCGCAATGCCGAATACTCGTACTCGCCCAAATGCTCCGATACCTTTCCCGATACCAGAACTTCTGGTCAGACGCAGATTTCCTCTGACTGGCAGTGCCGCGAGGTGAACATGGAGCCGGGAAGCTGGCTCTCTGCTATGTGGACGGCACGATGCTGATTGGCCGGGAAGCCGGCTTCCCAGCCAATCAGTGTCGAGCCAGGCAAACAAATCTGATAATATGGTGACACCACCCCCACCCTGCAGACAAACCATTCCCCTCACATAGATCCTTAGCAGCAGTCATTACCATACCAGTCCCTCGGCCAGACACCGCTCTCCAAGCTCTCCCGGATCTGCCCACATCTCCTGTGTGTACAGCGCCCGCGTGATCAGCCCTCAGCCTGCTACTGCGCATGCACAGGATTTCTGATTGAGAGCGCTGGGCAGTCTGCGCAGTAGCAGGCTGAGGGCCGATCACGTGGGCGCTGTACACACAGGAGATGTGGGCAGATCCTGGAGAGCGGTGTCTGCCAAGCTGGCCGAGGGACTAGTATGGTAATGACTACTACTGAGGATCTATGTGAGGGGAATGAGATGCAGCAGGGTGGGGGTCGTTTCACCATATTGTCAGATCTGTTTGGCCGGCCTCGATGCCGATTGGCTGGGAAGCCGGCTTTCCGGCCAATCAGCATCGAGCCGGCCAAACAGAATGGAGTCAGCTTCCCAGGCCATCAAGAAGCCGCGCAGTGGGTAATGACACGCTGCCTGGCTCCCTGATTGTCCGGGAAGCCGGCTCTATGCTACCAGAAGTACCGGTATCAGCGAGTACTGGAATATAAATATCGGTACTCGATACCAAAAAAACGGTATTGGTGCATCCATAGTGATGACTATTATTATTCTTTTAAAATAGGAGACATAATAATAATGACACCGGGGGACATAACAATAATGACACCAGGAGACATAATAATAATGACACTGGGGGGACATAACAATGACACTGGGGGGACATAACAATAATGGCACCGGGGGACATATAAAATAATGACACCTGGGGGACATATAAAATAATGACACTGGGGGGACATATAAAAGGACACCGG
>NW_017306918.1:818909-838107 GCF_000935625.1 Nanorana parkeri
GACACCGGGGGGACATAACAATAATGACACCGGGGGGACATAACAATAATGACAACGGGGGGACATAACAATAATGACAACGGGAGACATAATAATGACACCGGGGGGGACATAACAATAATGACCCCAGGAGACATAATAATAATTGGCTCTCTTGATTGAGAACTGAGCGATCACATACCGCTGATCACGCTGTTCCCGGTGACTGTCAGTCACGGCTCCTTGCAGGAATTCCCCCCCTCCCCTCTCTTATTCTCCAACGCTGACTGGAGGGATGGATGGGGCGGACACAACCTCTAGAGAGGTAGAGAACGCCCCCCCCCCGCGTGAGCGGGAAATGGCCAAAATTTAAAAGCAGGCAGCGATGCCTGTTAACATACAAACGATCCGCTGGCTGTAGAGCCGGCGGATCGCTTGTATGTTGCAACGATAGGGTCTTGGAGACCCCTGATGTCTCCATAAAGAGGACCTGTCACATATTTTGCTATCACATATACGGGGGCTAATAAAACCCCTCTGTGATAGCAATAAAGTTTAGTGAAAAAAAGGGGGGAAAAAATTAAAGTCCCCCCCCCAAATTTTAAATTACACATTAAAAAAAACAAAAACATTTTTAAAGTCCCCACCCATACATACATGCATGCAAACATGCGTCAGGGGCGCATACGTGCAAAAAAGACGATTGCGCCCATTACGCCGCACATGTTACATATCGCCGCGAACGTCGGAGTGAGAGCAATGATTCTAGGGCCATCATTCACTGATAACACTAAACTGATGAGCAGTAAAAGCTTTTAAAGTGTCGCCTATGGCCAATTTTGGGTATGGTAGTTTTCTGCGATGTCGTGGGTGCGTGCAATTTTAAATCTTGACATGTTTGGTGTCTATTTACCCGACGTGACCCCGTCTTTTAGATTTTACCAAAAAACTGGGTAATAATAAATGTTTCCTAACATAATGTAAAAAAAACGTTTTTTTCCCCAAATTTTCAGTAATTTTTCCTAATTATAGTAAAAAATAAAACCCGTAGTGGTGATTAAATACCACCAAAAGAAAGCTCTATCTGTCCCCAAAAAATGGTATAAAATTCATTTCAGTACAGCGTTGCATGACGTAATAAATGTCACTCAAAGTACCACAGCGCTGAATACTGAAAAATGGCCTGGCCAGGAAGGGGGTCTAAACACCTGGTCTTCAAGCGGTTAACCACTTGAAGTGGTTAAAGACGGCCCTGGCCTTGATTAATGAATTTGGTCGTTTTTCTGAACTCCCCATCAATTCGGACAAATCTGTTATTTTTTCCATCGATCCTCTAGCCTTGTTGGCTGTGCCTGATAATCTTCCTTTTCAGATAGTGAATTAATTTAGCTATCTGGGTGTAGATGTGCAACTCCCTTTACAAACATATTTACCAAATAAGCTCCATCCCATAATTGAGTCCTTTAAAAGGGGCTATTTTGTCTTGGTCCAAGCTACCTTCGAATTTGTTGGGGGCATGTACATTTATTTAAAATGCTTCATTTTCCACGTTATTTCATTTTTTTTTTAATTCAATGACACTTATTGTGCGTAGAATTTTCAGTGAAATAGATTCTCTACTGTCCTCTTTTGTGTGGGCGGGATGTTCCCCCACGTATATCTTTGAAAACATTACAGTTACCTGTCAGTAGTAAGGTCTGGCCCTTCCAAATTTATATGTACTGTATATTATGTAGCTGCTCAGCTTACCCATGTTCACTGGTGGGTGCGCCCTCAGTTTCCCAATGCAGCCTCCTCAGTGGAAGCAGTCATTTTCTCCTCCATTTGAATTTTTGACCAATGCTTTTCACAGGTGAACATTGTCTTCAGTTCCGGGTACTGAAACTCTACAGGTTTCTCATAAACCTATCAAATTGTGTGTTTGGACATTTGTACCAGCCTCTGCCCCCTTTTCTCCCAATTCTCCATTGTGGTTTAATCCACATCTACCAGAATTCATACACTTACCGGATCAATTACTGTGTGTAAGGGCTGGTATCAGGTATGTGCACCAGTTCCTTTCTGATGGTCATTTCAAGTATTTTAATGTGTTCCTGAGTGAATTTTAAGTCCCTAGGGAGTGGTTCTTCCGATATCTCCAACTCCGACATGTGACCGCAGCCCTGGTTTGGCTCTGTGACGTCTGTTTACAATCTCATTAGTTTGAAAAATTGCTCCATACTCCTGACTGTACTAAGCTAGTTTTACAATACTACTCTACTGTTTTGTTGGCTAATAGTAATAATCCTGATCTTTATTATGCGTGACAAGTGGTTGCATGATATTCCATCCCTGTCTGATGAGATGTGGGAATCTATGATTTCACATATGATACCTTTGGTTATTGCTGCCATAGATGAAGAGACTGCAAGTTTGGCTCTACATTGAGACTGGTTCCCTACAATATCTATTCACTCCCCTTGCTATAAAGCCCCTACATAAGATCTAGTGCAACCAATTACCTTTAGAAGTCACATAATTAGTTAAATAAAGACCACCTGTGTACAATCTAAGTGTCACATGATCTCAGTATATATACACCTGCTCTGAAAAGGCCCTAGAGTCTGCAACACCACTGGGCAAGGGGCACCACCAAGCAGGTGGCACCATGAAGACCAAGGAGCTCTCCAAAAAGATCAAGGACAACGTTGTGGATGTACAGATCAGGGTTGGTTTATAAAAAAAATCAAAATATGTGAAACTTTAAACATCCATGGAGCACCATTAAACCCATTATTAAAAACTGGAAAGAATATGGCACCACAACAAACCTACCAAGAGAGGACTGCCCACCAAAACATACGGACCAGGCAAGGAGGGCATGAATGGGAGTCAACAAAAAGACCAAAGATAACACAAAAATAACAAAGGTGCTGCAAAGCTTCACATCGGATTTTGGACTATCTGTCCATAGGACCACATAAAGCTGTACATTCCACGGAGCTGGCCTTCATGGAAAAGTAGGCAGAAACAAATAAGCCAACACGTTTGCTGTTCACCAAAAGGCATGTGGGAAACTCCCCAAACATATGGAAGAAGGTACTCTGATCAGATGAGTCTAAAATTGAGCCTGGAAAATGCTATGTCTGGCACAAACCAAAGACCTCTTAAAACAACATACCTACGGTGAAGCATGGTTGTGGCAGCAAAATGCTGTAGGTATTTTTTTCACCAGCAGGGACTGACAAACTGGTCAGAATTTAAAGAATGGTGGATGGTGCTAAATACAGGGAAATTCTTGAGGGAAACCTGTTTCAGTCTGCCAGAGATTTGAGAGTGGGACTGAGGTCCACCTTCCAGCAAGACAATGACCCTAAGCATACTGCTTAAACAACACTTGAGTGGTTTAAGGTGAAACATTTAAATTTGGTGGAATGGCCTAGTCAAAGACCAGACCCCAATACAATTGGGAATCTGTGGTGTGATTTAAATTTCAGGTATTGTAGTAAAATAGTTTCTCATTGTTTGTTAGTGCACCTTTAAGCTTGTTGTCCTCTTCTGATGCATCTATTGCCCTTTCAGGCACTTCTCATTGGCTCCTTTCTTAGTAAGGAAGATTTTACGGCTACCATGTCTGTATTTATGGGCCAGATTATAGTCTGGTCATACATGGCGTAAGTGAAGTCACCCTTCTCCTTCCACATCTGATTCTCAGTTGAAGGGGTATGACTTCAGCTCTGCTGCCAGATCAGAAAGAGGAGAAGGGCATGACTGATGAGTTAGGTACCTCATCAGAGTCTGGCAATTCTTCAGAATAAAAAGGATCTTAATTAAGTCTATCACCAAAAATCCAGCGCACTATTTCAGTGCTTATTGATGAGGTGTGGGAATGTTTAGCCATTAACCTACTAGTCTAGGTTTCCTTAAGAAAAAGTAAGTGCTCTATGCAGACTGGCAACATCTCGAAAAGGTCTTTGCTCCACCTTATTGTTTGCGCTACAATATCCAAGGAGGATGAGTTCCTTAAAAAATTGATTGTACAACAGCCTGATGCTTCCATTTCTTAACAATCTTGTGACCGTTCAGCTGGAAGATGTCCCTGCCTTTAAGGATGTGGTAGACAAACACCTATTGAGCCTGTTCAAGACTTCCTTTGCTCTTCCCCACAGCCAAGCGGTAGCCTATATAGTATTTTGCTGGACCCTGGTGGTCTGGATTAAATGTATGGCCCCAGATCTTGCTTTAGACCCTACTGTTTTGTGGCATCTGGAACTCTTACCAGTGACCCTAAACTACAGTAATGATGGCTTGGCTAAAACTTTGTGTCAGCTTTCTAGAATAGGACTGCTCTCACACCAGATGCATAGATTACTTTGACTCAAGTGTTCACAATCAAGCGGGGTGCCCCCACTTTCTCAGGTAGGGTGATGTCCGTTAGCCTTCTTGGCC
This sequence comes from Nanorana parkeri, assembly GCF_000935625.1. Classification (NCBI taxonomy): domain Eukaryota; kingdom Metazoa; phylum Chordata; class Amphibia; order Anura; family Dicroglossidae; genus Nanorana; species Nanorana parkeri. The sequence continues at coordinate 823,317 of NW_017306918.1, forward strand.
ATCTGCGTTTGGGACATCCAGGACCTGTTGGTGCACTCAGTAATCTCTCATGGGTACAAGCTGGAATTTTTGTTTCTGCCCTCAAATCACCCTGTCTCCCACCTGTGCAGGGAAGTGTTATCCAGGGACTTGAACACAGCTACTTGTTTTAAGAGTAATCATTCCTGTTCCTCTAGAACCTTGGTTCTCAACTGGTGGGTTGTGACCCAAAAGTGGGTCGCGACCCCATGTTTAGAGGGTCGCCACATGCCTTCCACTTTTCTAGGCGAGAGACTCCTCAGCCTCCCCCTAGCACAGCATAGTCCGTTCTTGCGCCGAGCAGCCATTACAAATATTCTGCCCAGCCCTGTGTGTCTGCTTGAGGTGGGGTAGGCTGGAAGTATGGCCATAAGGGAGCTCCATCCATATGTGCATTGTTTACAGCTCCCACATGTGCCTTGTAGAGGTGCCTGGATTGATGTCACATTCTGGCACCTCTACACGGTGCGCATGAGAGCTGAGGATCCACTCCAGTTCTCATAAGGTAGGGAGACTGGGTGGATCTTAAAAAAAAAAAGAGAAAACAATTATAATTTTTCTGGGAGTGTGCATGTGTGTGTGCGAATGTCTGTGAGTTTGTGAGATTGTGTCTGTGGTTGTGTGTGTCAGTGTTTTTGAGGGTCCGTTCACACAAGTACAATGCGTTAATCGCTCAGTCCCATGCAATTAATGCACTGTACCACACAATCGCACCTACTGCGTGTTCTGGTGTGGAAGGTGCATTGCGTTGCCATTAATTTGAGTGACACCTCAAATGCACCTCCCACCCACAGGCCAATCGCCTGCACCCGAACGCCCAGTACTGCAATGCTGTGCATTCCATTGCAGTGCGACGTGGGTCGCAACTTAATGACCAAGGACAAATATGGGTCCTGATGTTACACAGGTTGAGAACCACTGCTCTAGAAGAGAGATTCCAGGGGTTCTACTCAAACCTATTCACAGTGCGGTATATCTTGAACCTAAAGGCTCTCAACATATTTGTACAAGTTTGCAAGTTTTGCACAAAATTGGCATGGTCTATCATTGCTTCGATTCAACTGGGCTTTTCTGGTAGACATCAAGGACACCTAACTACATGTACAAAATTTTCTGCAATCAATCAATGTTCAGGCGCTCAGGGTGGTATGACTTTCCCTGCAACAGAGGATGAACTGCATAGGTGGCTGATGCAGGTTCAGTCCAACAATGCCACTTCTGTGGCTTTCATCAATGTCAGGGCGGAGCCAGAAGTCGTGCAGCTCAGAGAGGGGATCTGGTAATGTCCCGGACAGAACACCTCATGCCAGCCTTAACAGCGGTCCACATTCCGGGGGTAGAAAACTGGCAGGTGGTTTTTCCTAGTTGGTAGCACCTGGATGCAGGAGAAAGGGCCCAGCAACCCAAGATGTTTTAGGGGATTTGTCGGTGCTGGGGAATGCCAGATGTGAATCTCCTGGCGTCCATATTCAACAACAATCTGATCAGGTTTCTATCTCGATCCAGGTGGATGCACTGGTGACACTGTGGGATCAGTTTTCCCTAATTTATGCCGTTTCTTCTTTTGAGGATTTTTCTTCTTCTGATCTGAAGGATAGAGGAGGGAGAATGTTCCAGTGATCCTTGTGGCTGTAAACTCTATCTTCTGTCTAAGGGTTCCCTGTTTAATCCTGCTTCTCGTACACTGGCTTTGAAGGGCTGGCTATTGAAACCCAGGTCCTGAGAGACAGGACCCGGGGCTGACTCAGTGATTCCTACACTCTTACAGACCAGGAAGCCCTCTTCTCGTAAAGTTTTCATATCCGGACTAACTCCACAAGTCTAATTTTGTCTTTTCCCCAGTCAGGATTAGATAAGCATTTGGCCCTGAGTACTCCCAAGGGGCATACAGTATGTCGGCTTTGCCCATTCTCTTTCATTGGCCCGTAGTGTCACACTTCTTGGTAATTCCTAAGTTACAAGTTGCTCATGTGACTCCCCCTAGGCATTTTCCTGTGTTACCTTGGGATCCTAATTTACTACTTTCCTGTTTTCAGGAACCTTCCTTTAAACCAATTAGAGTGATTTCCCTGACAGAGCTTATGCACAAGGAAGTCTTTCTTGTTACCATTACTTTGGTTAGGAGGATTTTGAAGCTGGCAGCACTTCCATACAGACAAACCTTTCTTTGTCCTTTGTGAGGAAAAGCTTGTGCATAGAACTGAAGGTTCCTTCTTACCTAAAGTGGTCTCCCCCTTTCACCTGAATGGGGATATTGTTCTTCCTTCTTTTCGCTCTGTTCCAAAACATCCTTGAGAGATATCTTTTTGGATGTTTAGATGTAGTTAGAGCTATCCGGATTTATCTTGTGCTTACGGGATTATCTTTGTTCTTCCTGAAGGACTGGGCATCCTGCATTCACTATTGCTCGCTGGATCAGGCAAGTCATTCTCCATGCTTATTCAGTTCATGGTAAAGCTCAATCCTTTTCTGTCAAGGCACATTCTGCTAGATCTGTCAGTGCATCTTGGGCCTTTAAGCATCAGGCATCTCTGATGCAGATTTGAAAAGCCACCACCTGGTCTGATTTGTGAAATCGCCACCTGTTGGCAGTTGGGTTACCCTCCACTCTGTTCTATTTCTTGGGGACATCCCAGTTGTCTCTGAATCTGCCTGTTTCCTGTACTGTATGATCCTGAACGTGTCGTTGGATGATGGCGACAGCACAAGTCAAAAACACACTATAGGTGTGTCGCTTTATAACATAGACAGGATCAGAAAAACCGATGCTCCCCATACGCTTGGGCCTAGTGAGAACATCTAGCTTGAGGCAAGCACTCTTAGTCCAAAGGAAAGAGCGGAAAGAGGTGCGCAATCTCTTAAGGAAGAATGTGGGTAAGGCGACTGGGAGGGTCTGGAGTCAATATAAAAGTCTAGGTAGGACAGTCATTTTCAGTATGCTTTTCTGTCCAAACCAGTTAAAGGTGGAGCGATCCTAGTCCTGCAGGTCTTTCGAGAGGGACCGCAATAAAGGTGTGAAGTTAAGATGGAATATCCTGTCCAAATCCGCGGGGATTGACGTAGCAAGATGGTGAATGTGAGAGGTGGCCCACTGGAAAAAAAGTTTGGTTTAATCGCCTGAAGGCAAGCGTCGGCAAAGAAACATTAAGAGCCACTGATTTGGAGAAATTATTCTTGAGAGCTGACCGTATATCAAAAGCTCCGTCAACAAATTGGGGAGCGTGACCTTCATATTGGCCATGTAAAAGAGTAAGTCGTCAGCATAAGGTGCCATTTTGTGTTGGCCAGAAAAGGTCAGCACCCCAGAAATGTCGGGAGAGATCCGGATCATGCATAAGAGAGGCTCCAACATCAAAATAAATATCAAAGGAGACAAGGGGCATCTTCCACCTCCTGAGATGAACTGACTGCAGGACCAGTCAGGAGAGGCACCCAGACAGCGGCACCATGCAGCTCGCTCCAAGGAAGGTAAAACTTGGGGGCACAGATTGGGGAGCAGAGATGGCAGGGGCACAGATCGGGGGGAGAGATGTTGGGGGCACAGATCAGGGGGCTGCAGTGAAAGGGGGATGTTCCCCCGGGAACAGCAGTATTGTTCCTGAGATCTGCAGAGCATGCCTCCTCATCCCAGCCATGGTACATTATCTGACTGCAAACCATTCCTCCTCATCCCAGCCATTATACCATGTTATCTGACTGCAGAGCATTCCTCCCCATCCCAGCTATGTTATCTGACTGTAGAGCATTCCTTCAACATCCCAGCCACGGTACCATGTTATCTGACTGCAGATCATTGCTCCTCATTGTAGTGATAAATGGTGAAAATTGTAGAATTAAATCTTCAGGAAACATCTAGGCAACCTTGGTTCTTTTCCAGAGAGTGTATATATATATATATATATACAGGGCTCGAAAAATGCACTCGTCCACTCGTCTGTGACGAGTGGACGCCAGTGCTGGACGAGTAGCTTCCCGACCAGCTGTTGTAATTAAACGGCCGGCCGGGAGCTTTACATTCATTTTAACTCCTTTACGCCGCCCGCGGCGAACCGAGGAGCAGGAGAGCTGCCGCCGGCCAGTGGACTGCATTACCCAGCAGTCACCCTGGCGCAACGGAGGTGTGGCCGTGAGGAGACGGAAGGGGCTTCCGACGTCCAGAGAACACATGAGGTGTGAGGCGACAGAGATCCTGCAGGTACTGTGCCGTGTGTGACACTGTCAGCATACTTTGTGTCTCTCTTCATGTCTCTAATTTTCCCCAGACACTTTTAAGCTCTGAATTCATATACAGTTTAGTGCCATTCACTAACACTGAAAGGATTTTGGATTGGCTGGTCTAATTACCCATTTGATGTTCCTCTATCTTATTAACTAAACAGGTTTCTATTGATAAACTATTTACAGCTGTCCCATTGTGTACAGTCAACACCACCCTGAAAACAGTAGGCCCAACTGGTCAGGAAACTTATAATACAAAACCTAGTTAGCATAAGACCGAAGGTGTTAATTTAGGCCAAAAGAATTTCCTTAAAAACATAAGCATACAGCCTAAATCTTGCAAACATATTTCAATCGTAACTTACAACACTCATTCCTGCCACGGTACCATGTTATATGACTATAGAGCATTCCTCCTCATCCCAGCCCTGGTAACATTTTATCTGACTGCAGAGATTTGTAGTCTTCTCTAGCTGATGGTATTATTTTGCATTGCTGTATAATGTATTGCTGAGATCTGTAGTCCTCTATAGCTGACTGTATTATTCTGCATTGTTGTATAATGTACAGGTGAAACTCGAATAATTAGAATATCGTGCAAAAGTTCATTTATTTCACTAATGCAACTTAAAAGGTGAAACTAATATATGAGATAGACTCATTACATGCAAAGCAAGATAGTTCAAGCCGTGATTTGTCATAATTGTGATGATTATGGCTTACAGCTCATGAAAACCCCAAATACACAATCTCAGAAAATTAGAATATTGTTACTCAACAACACCTGGAAGCTGCATAATAAGATCTGGGAAGCTTGGGATGCATCGGAGCTGAATGGCCGCAGCGGCTGAGGGGGACAGGGGGGATATCGACCGGGGTGGTAGTGGAGGCGAGATGTTGCCGGTATCTACTTCTTATTCTAACCTCTATTTCACATTTTGTCTTCTCTTTCCGTTTCATGTCTTCCTTCTTCCAGGGCACTACCCTGGCCACCTCTTTTTGTTTGTCTTCTAGGCTAGCTTGGCCTAGCCCATGCGTGGCACCAGAAAATGCTCTTTTCAGTATTATAACACAGTAGTCTACCTCCTACCCGTTCTACTGCTAAACTTAGGTACTGTGTGGGAAATGTGTGTATACCTATAATGCAAAACAAACGACAAACGCACTCAACAATTTGTTACCAGTTATACTGATATTTGTAAGCTCCCTCCACAGCTTGGAGTCAGTGGTAGAACTAACAGGGGCACAGAGTTCACAGCTCAACCCTGGCTCTGGTGCTCCACTACTGTCCAAAAATCATTAGTCTGTATTGTTTTAGAAAAACTGTCACATTACACTAAAAAAAAAAAGTATTGGTATTGGCAAGTAATTGAGGAAAAGTATCGGCACTCGGGAAAAATGGTATCCATAAGCATTGCAACGCTACTTGAAAATCTCTCTAAATCAAAAGGCAGGCTTTGACACTGTGATATCTTAACAGCCAGTAAGTTGTCCGTTTTTGGGGAACGTACCTTGTGTTGCTGAATTTACATAAACGTTTTATTCTAATTTTCCACTCGTTTATCTATTTAAAGTCTATAAAATAATTATACTGTGTGTATCTGAATCATCACAAAATCAAAGCCTTTTAACTAACACATCTCCAAACCTTTAACCCCTTCATAACTAAGCTTGTTTTTCGTTTCTGTTCGTAAATTACTGACGCACTTTTTTTTTTTATAAATTCTTTATTTAAATTTTTCCGTGTACAAAAACATTTTCCCAAAGGGACGTCCAAATATGCAGTACATACATAGCATCAGTAGCTCTAAATATACATCAGTTCTGGACAGGGAGTGAAGACAAAACAGGTAAAACAAATACAAAACAAAGGGAGAAGCATGTGTTGGGACCCAGACCCAGCCGGTGGCACAGGGGTGGAGATGCTTTACTTCTACCGTCGGTCTCTAGTGCGCAAGGATCTGGGATAATATCAAGTATGGGGGCAGGACACCCAAAGCCCTCAGGAGGGTCGGGGTCACGACACTCTAGCAGAGGCTTGCAATGAAGTTTATCTGGGGTTATAGAGGGGGAGAGGGTATTAGCAGAAAACCAAGAGAAAATGCGGTGTAAGATTAGGGAGGTTGAGGGGGGAGTGGGGGGAGGGAGCAGGTTAGGCAAGGGTAGCAGGGGGGGACCATAAGGTGTATCCTATCGTCGTGTATCCTATCGAGCCATTGGGGTACGGTGGGTGGTTCCGGGCTCTTCCATAGGGAACAAGAGGTCATCCGCAAAAGCTGCCACCTTATGCTGGACTGGGCCAATTTGTACTCCTCGAATGTCAGGGTTAGAACGGATGTTGCGGAGGAATGGTTCTAAGGAGAGGACGAAGAGGAGGGGGGAGAGGGGGCAGCCCTGACGTGTACCGTTGGTGATGGAGAAAGAGGGGGACAGCACACCATTCACCCGGACCCGGGCGGAGGGGCAGGAGTAGAGGGAGCGTATCCATGTTAGCATATGGGTGCCCAATCCCACCGCTTTCAGGGTAGATGAGGAAGTCCCAGTCAACCCTGTCAAAAGCCTTCTCCACGTCAGTGGAGAGTAGGACGCAAGGAGAGGAAGACGACAGGGCGGAGTGGATGACCCCCAAGGCCCGGGTGGTGTTGTCCCTAGCCTCCCTCGCCGGGACGAACCCCACTTGGTCTAGGTGTATCAGATCAGCTAAATATGGGGACAGGCGGAAGTATAGGACCTTGGCAAATAGTTTTGTGTCCACATTGAGTAGTGAGATGGGCCTGTAGCTGGGACACAAAGTGGGATCTTTACTTTCTTTAGGTATTACCGAGATATGGGCCAAGAGTGATTCAGGCGGGATAGTGGCGTCGTCTCGGAGGAAGTTGAGAGCCCGTAGAAAGTGCGAGGAGAGATGTGGCAGGAACTGTTTATAATAGGTGAGGGTAAATCCGTCTGGTCCGGGGGCTTTGCCAGATTGGGTGGATTTGATAGCGGATTCCAATTCGGCGGACGTGATTGGGGATTCCAAGAGTGAACTGACGGAAGGGTCGAGGGAGGGCATGTTGGATTTGGCAATGTAGTCGGCGATGCACTTTGGTCGAGATTGAGAGGGGGTGGATGGGGGGTGAGAGAGATTATACAGGGACGAATAATAGTCACTAAATGCAGCAGCTATGTCTGCCGGTGAAGTGGACTTGCTCCCCGTAGAACGGGTGATGGTCGGGATGTGAGTCCGGGCGTGTCGTTTACGAAGAGCACGTGCTAGATACTTGCCACATTGGTTTCCATATTCGTAGAACAACTGCCTGCATTTCATCAGGGAAGCTTTAACCTTGGTAAGGCAGAGAGCTCGAAGCGTCTCTCGAAGGGATGTCAACTGAGATCCCACTATACGGTTCACGGAGGCCTTATGACGGGATTCCAGAAGGTGTATCTGGGTCACGAGATCAGCGATTTGTGTGAGGCGTTGCTTCTTAAGTCTGGCACCGTGGGCTATAAGGGAGCCCCGTATGGTCGCTTTATGGGCTTCCCACACGGTATAGGGAGGTACATCAGGTGTGACATTTTCCCGGAAGAAGAACTGTAGTTCTTGTTCGAAAGATGTCAAGACAGTCGGGTCTTGTAGCAAGGAATCATTCAGCTTCCATTGCCAGGGGGGCGTCAAGAGAGAGGGTAAGTAGGATAGGGGCGTGGCCTGAGAAAGTGATATTACCTATATCTGTGGATGTTACTCAGGGAAGTTGGCTGTGATGAATGAAAAAAAAATCGATGCGTGTATAACGCTGATGAAGGTGGGAAAAAAAAGTGTAGTCCCTCGCAGAGGGGTGTTGGATGCGCCAGACATCCGACAGTTGGTGGCCAAAGAGACAGCGCTTCATGCGGTTCAGCTTATTGTAAGAGAGGTGGGAGGAGTCCAGGTTGGGGTCAAGGACAAAATTAAAGTCACCTCCCAGGACCAAGAGGCCACCTTGGAAATCGGCCAGGAGGGACAGGGCACGGGTCAAGAATGTGATCTGGTCCTGATTAGGTAGATACAGGTTGGCGAATGTAACTATCTGGGTTCCAATAGTGCCCTTCACGAAAAGAACCCGGCCTTCTTCTCCAGCATATTGATCCGTCTCCGTCCAGGGGAGTCTGCGGGACAGGACAATACTGACCCCACGAGAGCGTTTGTCAGGGGAACTACTGTGATAGACCGTAGAGTAACGGTGGTCAGTTAACCGGGGAATCTGGTTCGTTCGGAAATGGGTTTCCTGAAGGAGAGCTACGTCAACGACCTGGCGGTGGAGATCCCTTAGGATCATAGTGCGTTTTTCGGGAACGTTAAGGCTCTTGGTGTTCAAGGATAAGATCTTAAGGCGAGACATGACCGTTAGGCCAGCAGGGGAGAGAAGCAATAAGAGAGGGGAAGAGAGAGGGGCGGGGAGAAGGGGGGATAGAGGAGGAGAGAGAGTCAAAAGTGTGGGTGGGGCAAAAAGCAGACAAGTAGGGGTACGGGTGTAACTACAGAGCTGGGTTACCAGCAATTCGGATCGTCACCGACCTCGAGGGAGCAGCGATGGAGCTCCCGGGATCGGGGCAGAGCCGATATCCTATGTGGGGAAAGTGGGAGGCTACGACTAGCAAGCAAAGAGGCACTCTTCGAATAGGGAGAGGAATAGAAGGTCCCAGGCATACAACCGGGAGGGGGGGGAATGGATCGGGAGTCCGGAGCAGCTCCACTCAGGCCAGGGAGCAGCTACATCCAAGGAGGTTACAGGTATGGAGAGGGTATCCAAGCGGTCTGTCACGGTTCCCCAATGAGCAAGGTTCTATGCGTCATCCACTGTGGTGTGTAGCGGGGAGTAGCGGGTCGTAAGGCCTGGGGAGCAGGAAGGGCCGTGGAATGGGCCAGCATCAGAGGGGCGTGCAGACTAGGCCAGTATGCCATCACACGAGTGCACGGTAGGTCTAGAAGGGGGCCCATGTCCCAGATGTAGATCACCGCCTCCACAGAGGGTTCCAACGGGTACGACCGTGAGCATAGCGAAAAACAAAAGGGGGGAGTGCGCTCCGGTAGCCGCTGGGGTCTAATCTGAGAATCCACCTTGGAGAAAGGGCTAGCGGAGGGGGAGTGATCCCATACCTGTCCACCGTCGGGAATTCAAGGTTCGTTGGTGGTCGGTGCATGGCGAGGCAGTCTAGGCCTGCTCCGGGAAGGGCTCCTGCGGCGTCTACCTTGAGGCATGGGGCGAGACTCGAAATCCAGGTCGAGGGCCAGCCAGTCAGGTACATCGATGGGTTCAGCGTCCAGGAAGGAGAATAGGTCAGCCAGTTGGAGTTGATGGCGGAGATTGAAGGTCCGGTTAATCCTCTGGATGTTAAGGCTGAAGGGGTAGCCCCAGGTATACAGGGCTCCGGCCTCGCGAATCACCGCTAGGAGGGGTTGCAGAATCCTTCGCATGTGGAGGGTGCGACGGGACAGATCCGGCAGGATAGTGATGTCCGCTCCGTCGAAGGGAACCGGGCCCTTGTGCCAAGCTTTGCGCATAACGGCTTCTTTTTCCGCGAAGAAATGTATGCGGCAAAGGACGTCCCTAGGCCTCACATCACCATCAGGTCTGGGGTTGCCAACGCGGTGCACGCGGTCTATCTCCAACGGTGAGTCTGGGGCCTTGTCCAAAATCGCGTTGAGGATGGCGGTCACAGTTGGACGCAGACCCGTCGGAGTAGTAGCCTACCGGGAGCCCCCGGAGCTTGATGTTGTTCCGTCGGGTTCTGTTCTCGAGGTCATCTTGTGCGATCAGGATGTCCATGAGGTGGCGGTCATGGGAGGCCGAGTTTTCCTGAAGCTGTGGAGGGGGAAGTAGGCCTCGGGGCTATGCCTTGCGTCCCGGGGGTCATGAGGCCCTTAGATGAGCTGCGGGTGGAGGAGGCTGGTGTGGACAGGAAGCGCTGTAAGGACGTCTGGGGTCGTTGGTCTTCGTTAGAACGGGATTTGGTCTTCAGCGACATCAAAAGCGAGGGTTTGGGATGCCGTGATCAACTGAAAAGTCTCAGGTGGTAGCAGAGCTCAAGCAATGTGCTTCCTTACGCCGCCATAGCCAAGCCACGCCACGCCCCCTACTGACACACTTTTGACATTTTTGCTGTGTGATTCTTCCACGTCATTAATATACTTTCTTACAAAGTGCACCCAGACATATTATATATTGTTATTTAGAGGACAGATGGGGCTATATATTTATATCACATATGTGTACCTAACGCCTCACTTAGGACAAATACAATATTTAAAAAATGAAAAAAACTTAAAGAAAACCCTTTTTCCCCAGTTTTGGTTTGTTGTATTTTTTTTTTTACAAAAACAGCACAGCTAAAAAAAATGCAATACATACATTCATTTATTTGTCCTTTATTTGGAAAACACACATTCCTAGGATTTTAGAAATTTTTCTGTACTACTCGGCCTAAAACCAATACCTAACATTTTAATCTTTTTTCCCTAAAAGCTAAAAGTGGTCACCTGGCAAACAATGTCACTAAGTGTCACACTTAATGACAGCAACATACTTTGAACATCACTGTCATGAGAGGGTTAAAAGAAATGTAACTCCTTAGGGTGAAAAACAAATCTGCACCTCAGCTGCAGATTTTTATTGTAAGGGGTTAATTTTTATATAAATGATAGTATAAAAATATATTTAAATATCATTATTTGTTACATTTTTATTTGTTACATTAATTTTTTTTACACTTTTTTTTAAAGTGTTTACATTTTTATTGTATTTATTTAATTATATCAAGCAGTCATTGTGAATTAATCTCACTATTACTGCTTGATAAATTAGCCAATTCATTTTTGGTTATTATTAGGCTGCTTTAAACTTAAGAACAGCCAATAATAACCTTAGTGACACTGATCCTGCAGCATTTCAGGATCAGATGTCACTAAAGGTTTTCTGATCATTCCAACAACAATAAGAAAACTGCAACATTGTTTCAAGAATAGAAACATTATGTTTCTATTGCTGAAAGTAAAAAAAAAAAAAAAAGCCGGTTTACATCGGGATTTCCAATCTATACCACCTGTCAGAGTGACGGCAAGAGCTGCAAATGCGGCTCTGCTATCACTCACCCGATTCCTGAAAGGGATCAGGTGTCTGAAAAAGGTTAACTCTTTCATTAATAGGAGCCTCTATACTGAGGCATCCATTAATGAATGGTAACAGCTGATTCTCAGCGGTTACCAGCATTGTAGAGCAGCAAATAACTGGTCACGTACAGTGTACGGGGCCAGTCATTTGAGCACTTCGTGACGGGCTATACAGTGTACGTCTCCCGTCACAAAGGGGTTAAAAAGCTCTGGTAGTTTGGATGGATGTTTACGGTGTTGAGGAAAAAGTGGTTAATGTATAGGTCTGTGTGGTGGCTTTAGATTACATCTGCACACTGTCTTTTTCCTTTGTTTCATTTTTTTTCTCTTTACCTTGAACTTCAATAACAATAGCTTAATGTTTATTTATGTTTTGTATTTAGAATCCATATCAAGGAACAATTGTGCTAGCAACAGTAAAAGGTGATGTACATGACATTGGCAAGAACATTGTTGGTGTGGTACTGGGCTGCAACAATTTCAGGTATGTTGTCTGAAAATTATACATATTTATACTTTTGAAACCTAACCTAAATACACAGCAATGTTTATTTGAGGCGGTTCACACCTAGACGATTGAGCTGTTTTTGCGTGTTTGTGGTGCCTTTTTTGTGTGTGCTTTTTTGCTTTGAAAACTGCACGGTTTTTAATGCATAGAGATGTCTATGGGACAAAAACCGTGTGACAACCGCCCGAAAAAAGCTCCTGTACCTTTTTGCGCAATAGGTAATTATGTCCGTATGACTCAACGGCCGAAATATGTTCTGGAATATTATGTTAAATGTACTCCTGAATGTAAAATATGTGCTGGAGAAATAAAAAAAAAACACATTACTATTATATTCTGAAATGCATTTCTAACATATTTTATATATCACAGGCCTATAAAATCATTAACTATTTCTGATAATTTTTAAAATATATTTCCAATGCATTTCAAATTCCAAAACATTTTCTGGATGAAGAAAAAAACAGTACAATGCACAAATATTTTATTGTTATCTTATTATAAATAAATATCAAAAATACAGTAGAATACAATAGAAAAACACTTGTACAACAATCTCTGCGAGTCTTCCGCTCCCGGCCGCCGTTGGCTGGCGTCAGAATAAAAACAAAATAATACATTTCACCATGCTAGATTCCTATTGGCTATTTCAATTTGCAATAGCAAACTAGCTATTGCACCCACCCACTGCTGCAGTTCTTCATCAGGTCCCCACTAGTGATTGACAGCAGCAAAGGGCGGGTGCAATAGCTAGTTTGCTATTGCAAATTGAAATAGCCAATAGGAATCTAGCAATGCATTACTATGGCAAACATTTTTTTTTTTCTTTCTTTCTTTCTTTTTTTGTGACGGCAGTAGAACCGCCGGCCTATAGAAAACAGTTGGGTGGAGCTAGCTGTCATTGCTAGCTCCGCACAATAGTTTTCTATTTTTTTTCTGCTTTTCTAACTATTTGTCTGTTCTGCTCAGTCCCACAGAGGTACCGAGCAGAACTTCCGAGCCGAATGCCGCTGAGCGGCATATTTAAGAATAGACCGAACAGCAGCGAGTAGCCTGCCGCAGGTTCATAATAGCAATGTAGGGAAAACTGTTTTTTTCCTCAAACTTTTGTCATAGTAAAAAAAAACCCAGTGGTGATTAAATACCATCAAAAGAAATCTCTATCCCAAAAATGGTATAAAATTAATTTCAGTACAGCATTGCATGACAGAATAAATGTCAAAGTACTGTAGCGCTGAATATTGAACAATTACCGGGTCAAGAAGGGGGAACACGCCGGTCAGCAAGTGGTTAAGATTTATTTTTCTTTCATATAGGGCTGAACTTACAAAATGTCTGCTGCTGGGAGATGAGTGACTAAATCCTCCCCTGGGCACCAGTCTGTATTGTAACAGTATTTGTGATGCACCAGTCCCTCTGCCCTTTCATAACCTCTCTACATATAGTATAATGCATACACTTTATTGAGATAAAGTCTGTACTATATACATTGAGGCTATTGACTAAACTGTTAGAAGGTTGAGGGATAAATATTACACCACTGGAACATACTATATACTAGCACTTAGGGAGTTAGAATCACAAGACTAACAGAACTGGGTAGCAGGGCAGAGAATAATATATACATTAGGGGAGACATACAAATATCTGTTACACTAAGTGCAGAGCTCATGCTGCATGGTGACTGGAGCCATATATACTTGCAGTACTGTGTGCACAGAGCTCATGGTGACTGGATGTGATTGGGAGGTGAATGAATACAGAATATATTCATAAAACTTGAATCATTCACCTTACTTCCACCATTCTAATGCTATTTGATAAGACAATGTGTTACCTTAAATCCAGGAGAATGGAGGATTGTGAGAACAGATAGAGAGAGCTTTCAGCCCATGCAGCTGAGACCAGAATCAGGAAGTGAAACTTCACCCTCTATCTCAAGCTAAGCCGAGCTCCACCCACAGACCTGCTATTCTCTGTCTGGAATCTATGCTGCTCATGTACTTTGGTGCATGAGAGTGCACCCAGGGTTGATTTTACATTTTAAAGAGATTGTCTGAAGGCACAGAAATTTGATCAACACACACACAGACACACACACTTTTACATGTACTGTATGTAAGTGATGGGAGATGCATTTTTGATCTCTCTCTCTCTCTCATTTATATAGTCTGTGTGTCTGTCTATCTATCTATCATAACTTCCATCATTATACATCCCTCATATGAATGTGAGTGATGATGATGATTATTATACAGTTTTAATATAGCGAAAACAGTTTACGCAGCACTTTACAAAATGGGGAGACAGTACAGTTACAATACAATTTCAGTTTTTCAGTGCAATAGGGTTCCATCCATCCATCCGTACACGCACATGCACACACACACTGCAGAAAACGTTTCTGCCATGGTTGTGTCATTTCAGATATGTGAAACTGATGCCAATTTCAAAACTTTAAAAATAAGAACATTGCAGGAAGTCTCTTTGACATGTATTCAGAAACTTTAGCTATTTTATAGCGATTTTTTTTCTTTTTTTTTAAACAGTACATTCCAAGTTAATTTTACAAACATTTCTGAAAAAATATATGTCTAAATGCCTTTTTTAGATGTTAAAAAATAACTGGAAAATGTATTTTAAAAATATCTTTTAAAAAATATGTCTTTGGAAAATGCATTTAAATTACATTTTTGGAATGCATTTACAAATATATTTAAAAATATATGTTAAGATCGATTTTTTTTTATATGTTAAAAATATCTGGAAAATATGTACTAAAAATATATTTTCAAATATGTATCTTTGGAGAATACATTTTAATTACATTTTTGGAATGCATTTCCACATATATTTAAAAATATATGCTGAAATGTCTGTTTTTACATGTTAAAAAATCTTAAAAATATATTTTCAAA
>NW_017306918.1:838143-862570 GCF_000935625.1 Nanorana parkeri
CCGGTCAGCAAGTGGTTAAGATTTATTTTTCTTTCATATAGGGCTGAACTTACAAAATGTCTGCTGCTGGGAGATGAGTGACTAAATCCTCCCCTGGGCACCAGTCTGTATTGTAACAGTATTTGTGATGCACCAGTCCCTCTGCCCTTTCATAACCTCTCTACATATAGTATAATGCATACACTTTATTGAGATAAAGTCTGTACTATATACATATGAGTCTATTGACTAAACTGTTAGAAGGTTGAGGGATAAATATTACACCACTGGAACATACTATATACTAGCACTTAGGGAGTTAGAATCACAAGACTAACAGAACTGGGTAGCAGGGCAGAGAATAATATATACATTAGGGGAGACATACAAATATCTGTTACACTAAGTGCAGAGCTCATGCTGCATGGTGACTGGAGCCATATATACTTGCAGTACTGTGTGCACAGAGCTCATGGTGACTGGATGTGATTGGGAGGTGAATGAATACAGAATATATTCATAAAACTTGAATCATTCACCTTACTTCCACCATTCTAATGCTATTTGATAAGACAATGTGTTACCTTAAATCCAGGAGAATGGAGGATTGTGAGAACAGATAGAGAGAGCTTTCAGCCCATGCAGCTGAGACCAGAATCAGGAAGTGAAACTTCACCCTCTATCTCAAGCTAAGCCGAGCTCCACCCACAGACCTGCTATTCTCTGTCTGGAATCTATGCTGCTCATGTACTTTGGTGCATGAGAGTGCACCCAGGGTTGATTTTACATTTTAAAGAGATTGTCTGAAGGCACAGAAATTTGATCAACACACACACAGACACACACACTTTTACATGTACTGTATGTAAGTGATGGGAGATGCATTTTTGATCTCTCTCTCTCTCTCATTTATATAGTCTGTGTGTCTGTCTATCTATCTATCATAACTTCCATCATTATACATCCCTCATATGAATGTGAGTGATGATGATGATTATTATACAGTTTTAATATAGCGAAAACAGTTTACGCAGCACTTTACAAAATGGGGAGACAGTACAGTTACAATACAATTTCAGTTTTTCAGTGCAATAGGGTTCCATCCATCCATCCGTACACGCACATGCACACACACACTGCAGAAAACGTTTCTGCCATGGTTGTGTCATTTCAGATATGTGAAACTGATGCCAATTTCAAAACTTTAAAAATAAGAACATTGCAGGAAGTCTCTTTGACATGTATTCAGAAACTTTAGCTATTTTATAGCGATTTTTTTTCTTTTTTTTTAAACAGTACATTCCAAGTTAATTTTACAAACATTTCTGAAAAAATATATGTCTAAATGCCTTTTTTAGATGTTAAAAAATAACTGGAAAATGTAAAATATATTTCTCTTCCACATGGGACAGACCAGTCAGTCTAACATCAATAGTATGCAAATTGTTTGAAGGAATGATAAAGGACTATTTAGCAGATTTTGTTCATGACAAAGGTATAATAAGTGATAATCAACATGGATTTATGAAGGACCGTTCTTGTCAGACCAACCTACTAACATTTTACGAAGAGGTGAGTAGAGATCTGGATGAAGGGAGGCCGGTGGATGTGGTATATCTGAATTTTGCAAAAGCATTTAATGCAGTGCCACATAAACGCTTAATACACAAGCACAAGATCTATGGAACATGGATAAAGAAACATGGATAAAGAACTGGCTACAGGAACGTGTCCAGAGAGTATTGATAAATGTCTCTTTTTCACAATGGGCTACAGTAGTGAGTGGCATGCCCAGGGTTCTGTGCTAGGCCCCATACTGTTTAACCTGTTTATTAATGATATTGGGGAAGGTGTTAATAGCAATGTATCTGTGTTTGCAGATGATACTAAAATTGGGAGAGTAGTAGACACAGGATTAGACATTATAACATTACAGGAGGACCTGAATAAAATAGGGTTGTGGGCAACTATGTGGCAGATGAGGTTTAATGTTGGAAAATGTAAAGTAATGCATTTTGGGGTTAAAAACAGGCAAGCGGAATACCCATCAATGAGTACTCCATTAGGGAAGTCAGAAATTTAAAAAGATTTGGGGGTCATAGTTCACTGATCACTGACTGCTTGTACCCGCTCTCCTCTCTGATAGCTGTCACAGGAGGCTGAGCGAGCAGAGCCGGAGGAGAGCTCAGCCTCCTGTGACAGCGCGGGCTGTCTCCGCCCCCACACCGCTCTGTGGGACTGTGATAGGCGGCTGAACGGTGTGGGAGGAGAGACACCGGCCGCTCACAGCACTCTCCTCCCGCTGCTCTCGGCTGGCTGTCACTTTCTCTCCTCCCCCGCTGGGCGCTGCTCTGGGATGCGCCGATGTATTGACAGGAAAATGGCACTTTCGGCATTTAGCCAAAAGTGCCATTTTCGGCCGATATATCGGTGCATCCCTAGTATTTAATATTTACCATAGTAAGGAAAAACTACCGAAAATGTAAAAAAAAAAAAAAAACTGCTTCCCCTATATTAAATTATAAAACAATTATTATTATTAAAATTTAAGACGGGTCACGTCGGGTAAAAAGACATGTTAAGTCTTAGAATTGCGCGAAACCTCAATCTACAATACCCAAAATTGGCCATGCTTTAAAAGCTTTTACCGCTCATCAGTTTAGTGTTATCAGAGATTGATGGCCATATAATTATTGTGCTCACTCCAACCT
Source organism: Nanorana parkeri (assembly GCF_000935625.1). Lineage (NCBI taxonomy): Eukaryota > Metazoa > Chordata > Amphibia > Anura > Dicroglossidae > Nanorana > Nanorana parkeri. The sequence goes on from NW_017306918.1 coordinate 840,834, forward strand.
TCGCGGCGATATGTTACATGTGTAGTGCAATTGCTGTTTTCGCGCGCTGGCGCATCTGATGCGTATTTACGTTTATATGTGCATATTCGTGGGGGATTTTTTTTTTTTAAACTTAATGTTATTGCTGTCACATAGAGAATAACAATCTCCCTATATAATAGCAAAGGCACACTGACATATCCTCTTTATGGAGACATTAGGGGGTCTCTAAGACCCCTAATGTCACCTGGGGACCCCCAAAGAAGCTGATGAACCAGAGATCTGCTTCATCAGCTTCTTCTCTCTGGCTACAGCAGCCAGATGACTGACACTCTAGGAGGGGGAGGGGGGGCACGCAGCCACAACATACAAGCAAATCGGTTGTATGTCAAACAGCCAGTAACGGCTCCTCAGAACGGACAGGTTTCTTCTGCCCGTGCCCGCATAAAACAAAAGCCATCTAATTACGGCAACCTGCCTATGTGACTTTGCCGTCTGTCCGTTTTTTCACAACAGGCGCACGGCAAGCGGTTAAGGTCCCCAGCCCCCCACGTTCACGCACATACAATGCAAACATGGGTTGTATGCGCCTACGTGCAAAAGCAAAAATTGTGCCACACATGTTATATATCGTTGCAAATGTCGCAGTGAGAGCAATAATTCTTGGCCCATCAATCACTGATAGCGCTAAACTGATAAGTCATAAAAGCATTTAAAGTGTTGCCTATGGGAAATTTTTGTTATTGTAGTTTTTTGCGGTTTCACAGATTCACGCAATTTTAAGGCTTGACATGTTTGGTATCTATTTGCCCGGCGTGACCCTATCTTTTATATTTTACTAAAAAATAGCCATTATATTCTGTTTCTGTGCACTAAATTTGATTTTTTTTTCATAAAAATACTTGTTTGATAAACATTTGCGCAAATACCATGCAATATAAAAAATTGCAACTAGTATCTTTTTATTCTACAGGGCCTCTGCTTTCAGAAAATATATAATTGTTTGGGGGTCTGAAGCTGTTTTCTAGCCAAAAATTCAGATTTTATCATGTGTGTGCAAATGTAAGAAATTGTTCCGGACAGCAAGTGGTTAATGAGTGTGATTTGTGAATTATGTGTGTGTTTTAATGAGTGTAATAAATGTTTGAATTTGTGTGTTTCCCTGTGTTGCCTGAGGCAACGATGCTGAACATGCTTAGAGCTGCAACAACTATTAGTTTTAGTCGATTATAATGGATCATGTTTCGATTATTCGGCTATTAATTAAATTGCCTGTTCGCCGCCGCACGCCACGCCCACCGCACACGCCGGTTAAGCCGCGCACGCTGAGGACATGCCTCTGCTCCTCTCCTCCCTGTGAGCTTCCTGACTCGGCGCTGCCCGCCGACAGTCAAGGGCGAACGACTCAAAGTAAGTCACTTAGCAACGACATTCTAAACCTTTTTAATGTTTAAGTTTTTTTTTTTAAAAAGCAGCACACTGCAGAACGCCAGCAGCTATATAGTAACAACAAATCCCAGCAATAATACATTGTACAGCCTGTATAATGTATTATTGCTGGGATTGTTTGTTCCTCTATAACTAGTCCGTGGTATTCTGCATTGCGCCATATAAATCATTATACAGCGCAATGCAGAATAACACCATCTATAGAGGAATACAAATCCCAGCAATAATAAATTATACAGCGCAATGCAGAATACCAGCAGCTATAGAGGAATACTTCAGATCCCAGCAATAATACATTATATACAGCGCAATGCAGAATACCAGCAGCTACAAAGGACTACAAATCCCAGCAATAGTACATTATAGTACTAGCAATAGTACATTATAGTATAATGTACTATTGCTGGCATGTGTTGTATTCCTATATAGCTGCTGGTATTCTGCATTGCGCCGTATAATCATTATACAGCGCAATGCAGAAATAACGCCAACTACAGAGGACTACAAATCCCAGCAATAGTACATTATAGTATAATGTGCTATTGCTGCGCTTTGTTCTATTCCTCTAAGGCTGCTGGTATTCTGCATTGCACTGCTGTATAATGTACTATATTGCACACCACACTTTTTTTTTTACTTCCATCGCTCCAAGCTCCAAGCACCGCTCCAAGCTTTGCAATTGTGTGTAAAATCCGCGCTTATGGTGTTTCCTTTCAATACAATGTGTCAGCAGCAGTGAAAACAAGTGAATCCTAAAGTCACTCTCTACAATCTCAAGACAAAGTCACTGCGCTAAAAAACTTACAACTTATATATAATTATACATAAACAATAAAGTGCCTTGTGATAGCCCCAACATAATATGCAACCTCCCCTATAGTTAAATTCAATACAATCTCAAAACTGCATGTGCAATGTGTTATGATCCAGACCAAATGTGCAACTCCACAAATTGGTCTAAAAAAAAAAAACCCGGCCAGCCGCTGTGTATACACGGCCGGCCGGCAGCTTCTTGGATGTAACTGGGCGTGTATACACGTCCTGTTACATCCGCCCGGGCGGGAAATCCCCGCTATTTGAAAAGAGGCAGCATTGCCCGTTAATATACAAGCGATCCGCCGGCTATAGAGCCGGAGGTTTTTATTTTTTAGGAATTAGGAAAAATTACTGAAAATGTTGGGAAAAAAAAGTTTTTTTTAACATAATGTTAGGAAACATTATTACCGAGTTTTTTCGTAAAATATAAAAGGTCACGTCAGGTAAATAGACACCAAACATGTCAAGCTTTAAAATTGCGCGCACCTGCAAAATCACAGAAAACTACCATACCCAAAATTGTCCATAGGCGACACTTTAAAAGCTTTTGCCGCTCATCAGTTTAGTGTTATCAGTGATTGATGGGCCTAGAATTATTGCTCTCACTGCGACGTTCGCAGTGATAATGGGCGCAATCGTGGTTTTTGTACGTATGCGCTCCCGACGCATGTTTGCATGCGTGTATGTATGGGTGGGGACTTTTAAAACATTTGTTTTTTTTTAATTCTTTTTTATGTGTAACTTACATTTTTTGGGGGGGGACTTTAATTTTTTTTTCCAATTTTTTTTCCACTAAACTTTATTGCTATCACATAGGGGGCTAATAAAACCCCCCGATGTAATAGCAAAATATCTAACAGGTCCTCTTTATGGAGACATCAGGGGTCTCCAAGACCCCTGTCACCTAGGACCCCCCAAAAGAAGCTGATGAAGCACAGATCTGCTCCATCAGCTTCTTTCCAGCTTCTGAAGCTGGAGAGTGACACAAGAATGCGGAAGTGATGTAATATACAACACTTCCGCATTCTTGCAGCAGAGAGGGGACCGGAGGGAGCTCGTGTACCGATCTCCCTCTGATCCCCTGTGACACAGGCACCATGCTGATCCCGGGCTTGCACCGGTCACAACGGAGCCCTGGACCAGCGGGACAACGGCGGGGGCCGCGGAGGGGGGGCACCGATTGTTACCCCATACAAGCGATCTGCCGGCTCTATAGCCGGTGGATCGCTTGTATGTTAACGAGCATCGCTGCCTGTTTTTAAATATCGGGCACTTCCCACTCGCGCACGCCAGGGAGCGTGTCTGAGCAGACGTCTAAGAAAGCCCGCTTAGATCTAGAGAGCTCCCGGCCGGCCGTTTTTTTTACAACGGCCGGCCGGGAGGTGGTTAAGAGGATATGTCAGCAATATATAAAGTGCAATTGTTCGACATTCCAAAAAGGTATTTTAGTGTGATATCCTTAGCGTTTCTGTGTAATCAATATACTCACCAGACTCCTTTGACCACTATTAAATGGTCAAACTGCACTCCTTAGCGAGCAAACTGAAAGATATTGACTGCAAAGGAGGTTGCCATCAGCTGTCCTGGGAGAGCGGCTCGCTAAGGATTTTAATCTGAGTGCAGTTTGACCATTTATTAGTGGTCAACGGAGTCTGGTGAGCGTATTGATTACACAGAAACACTAAGGATATCGCACTGAGAAATACCTTTTTGGAATGTTGAACATTTGCACTTTATATTGCTGACATATGCTCTTAAAGAGCCTTTTTTTTTTTTTTCTTTGAGACCGCTCCAAGCTTCCTCCCGTGATGGACTACAATCTCAATACAAACTAGTAGTCCGTCACTGCAGCCTTTTTTTGTTGTTATCCGATCAATCGAACTTAATAATCAGCTAACAAATTGATTTTGAAAATAATCGTTAGCTGCAGCCCTAAACATGTTTTAAACCCAATCGACCCAAACTGCAACGCAATACTAAAGTTATTTTCACTTTGAGATAAATAAATCGACTTTGCGTCACAGTTTGGGCACTCGGGTTCAAAAACATTAGCCATCACTATCCTAGTCTGACAGCGGCGCAGACGAGTGCCCAGAGGTAGCGGGGGAGGGGCTGTAGATACAGGGAGAGCGGACCTACCGCCCCTGTGGCTGCACGAGGGCTCAAGGCTGGGGGGACCCACTAAGATCTGGTGCCAGACCCACCACTGAAAAAATGGTGCCCGCATTTGCCCCTGGTGATAACTCTTTGGTTTTTAAAGTTTATTGGCACTGGTAAGAAAATGTATCCTGTATAGTGGCAGATTGGGTTCATGTAAATATCTGGTTGGTTGTTGGGGCTACTGTTTACTTTTCTTATATTTTTTTTTAGATTTTATAACATCTTTAATTTTATGTTGTGTTATGTTTTATGCGTATCTGCTGTATACTAGTCAGATGATATCGTGTGCTGTGGTTTGTAATAGACGTGTGGGCAAAAAAATTCGGTTCAGACGAAACAAATGAAAATTGATTTTTTGTATTTGTTTTCGTCAAAGGAAACTAATTTTAATGCAGTTTTTGGATTCCGAATCCGAAACCGCACGATGAAATTGCATATCGAGCGGCGGCCGTATCGGCCGCCAGCATGTTCTGCACATGCCGCCATTTTGGAGTATATCTTGGTACATACCAAGATGGCAGAACCTGAACATGTGGGCGCTGCCATCTCTTTTGTAAACCTTGGTGTATACCGGAGTCCAGCGCGTCACTAAGCCGAGAGTCCAGCGCGTCACTAAGCCGAGAGTCCAGCGCGTCGCTAAGCCGAGAGTCCAGCGCGTCGCTAAGCCGAGAGTCCAGCGCGTCGCTAAGCCGAGAGTCCAGCGCCTCGCTAAGCCGAGAGTCCAGCGCCTCGCTAAGCCGAGAGTCCAGCGCCTCGCTAAGCCGAGAGTCCAGCGCCTCGCTAAGCCGAGAGTCCAGCGCCTCGCTAAGCCGAGAGTCCAGCGCCTCGCTAAGCCGAGAGTCCAGCGCCTCGCTAAGCCGAGAGTCCAGCGCCTCGCTAAGCCGAGAGTCCAGCGCCTCGCTAAGCCGAGAGTCCAGCGCCTCGCTAAGCCGAGAGTCCAGCGCCTCGCTAAGCCGAGAGTCCAGCGCCTCGCTAAGCCGAGAGTCCAGCGCCTCGCTAAGCCGAGAGTCCAGCGCCTCGCTAAGCCGAGAGTCCAGCGCCTCGCTAAGCCGAGAGTCCAGCGCCTCGCTAAGCCGAGAGTCCAGCGCCTCGCTAAGCCGAGAGTCCAGCGCCTCGCTAAGCCGAGAGTCCAGCGCCTCGCTAAGCCGAGAGTCCAGCGCCTCGCTAAGCCGAGAGTCCAGCGCCTCGCTAAGCCGAGAGTCCAGCGCCTCGCTAAGCCGAGAGTCCAGCGCCTCGCTAAGCCGAGAGTCCAGCGCCTCGCTAAGGGGGGGGAGGGGCCCAGGCCTTAAGCTGTGTAAGGGGCTCCAAAATTTCTGATGGCTGCCCTGTCCCTGCTGCGCTCTGTTTTCAACAAAGACTTATCAATATCTGACCACTCTGTACTTATACCAGAAGCTTTTCAGAAGTGAATACCCCCTGTTACTGTTGACAATTGCTAATATCAGATGATTACAAAACATTTGAGCAGGGAATAAAAAAAATAACTATTGTAAGCCCTGCACCATGCTCTAGCTCTTTATATACATTGATCACTACTCTTTACCTTATGTTATGTCACTTAGTGGCCCACATGGGGGATGAATAGAAACCTTTTATATGTCAAATGCTGCTCCAATACACACAGGGAAGATCTCACAAGCACTTAATGATGCTGAGCATAGCTTTTCTTACTTTAATTCTCAGAAGGTTTTCCACATGTACAGGAGTGCTTTATTTAGCCTGTTGGCAGGCTGGTGAGAAACTGAAAGCTTACAGGGCACTTGTAAGACTGCACTCGTGTTCAGTGCACTGGATGGAGCAGGCTGCCGATCAGTGCAGGTCTCGCAAAGCCAATGGGTTTTGGTGTTGCACTTGGGGTGATTAGGGTGTGCCCATACACACCCAATACACCCCGTGCACATATCTATGGTCCTGCAGGCGGCAGTAAGGTCTATTTATACTATTCTTTTTGACAGAGTTACTTCTGCAGTTGATTGATTTAGTGTTTTTGCCTGCATCTCTTTTTTGGGAGGGCTGCTTTTAGGCATCCCATATGTAAAAAAAATCCTGTACATTCTGTCCCCCCAATAAACTCTGGGAGAAAATGTGATTTTTTTTGTGTTCGCTGTAAAATCCTTTTTTCAAGTAATTGATTAGGGGTAACAATTTAGAATCCTCATGTAGTAATCTTTTTAAGTTTTGTCCTGTTGCAATGGTTATGTTCTCCAGAACATCAACCATTTTTTTGTTTTTTGCTAATTGTTTGCTCATGAGCTTCTGCTGCTCATGCAGGAGGATTGACATTATTAATTGTAGTTTATAGTTTAAAATGTTTCGCACTGCATATTAAAAAAAAATTTTGGACTTTTCTACCAGGGTGGTTGATCTAGGTGTTATGACTCCATGTGAAAAGATTCTGAGAGCTGCAATTGAAAACAAAGCTGGTGAGCCCTCATTCTCTGTATAATTAAATCATGTTAGCAAAATCAAGATATTTTTTTTCTTTTTGTGATTTTCGTCATATGGATTTTATATAAATACAGTGTAATTAAGTTATTTGTAAATCAGGATCTGATTTAAATGTTTATATATTTCCTTAGTGATTTTTCTTTTAACTTTTACTGTTGATAGAACAACAGTGACGGGTGCTCTATGAACCTATTATGATAGTTTTGTAAAGATCTGCCATCTGTCCTGATGCTTGCCTTATCTGTTCAACCCATGTGATTTACTGCCGGTGGACAACCACCTGTTTGCTGATTCTTCTCTCCTTTGCGGACATTCTACTGTTTGACTTTCTGTGTGTTTCTTTGGCAGGATGCTGGTAACTCTTCTTATTGAGTTATGGCTGCACTACATGTCTGTTTTACTGCTCGGTTTGCACTGTTTGCATACACTATATCATAATGTTGTGAAAAGGGATTCTTTGTCTTCTATATACTTACCTGCTGGGCTGGGACTCCCCAGCATCCTGATATTGTGGGGCTCTCTTTGCTGTTGTGCTCACATGATTGATAGTTTATTTTGCTCAAGTTTTGACTCCTGTATACATACTTCCCTTCCCTGTACCCCTCAAAAGGTGTCTTCGCCCTGGTACGGTCCTTCTGGCGATGGAAACTTGCGAAAGTTTGAAGTTGGACCACATTTAGTCACTGCTAGTTAGGTTATTGTAACCTCTTTTTTTCAGTTCCTTTCTCTCTTTCAATATTTTAGTGCAGGTGTCTGTGGTGACATATTTTCACAATAGCCCTGTTGTACCCCCTATATCATACTGCTTATCATGGTTTATATTACAATTGTTTCCCTCAATGTCGAGGCCTAAATTCCCCTGACAAGCGATCAGCTGTCCTAGCAGAACTCTGGCAGCTTAGGGCATCGGTAACCTTCATACAGGAAATGCACTTCCAAACAGACAACTACCCTACATTTTCCAACTTCCACTTCCCGTTGGGTTATCGCAGTACTAATCCATAGTCTCAAACTATGGGGTTCTGTGTTCTGATTTCTAAAGGGTGGGATGGCGCCTGCTGGCCCAAAAATTGGATCCTCATGGTTATGTCTTTCTTTGTGGAGAGTTGAATGACCAAAAGGTCACTCTGGCATCCATATACTGTCCAAATCAGAATCAACGTAGGTTCCTGGATGACTGTATTAATGATATGGCTTCTTTCCAGGAGGGCCTGTTGATTGTGGGAGGAGACCTTAATTTAGCCCTAGATTCACCATTAGACACCTTTAAGTCCACGACCCATTTGTCCTTCACTTTGCATGCTAATAAGAGGATTTTCTATTCTTAATATTTGGTGGACAAATGTCTTCTTCACCACCCGAATACCAAAGACTATACGTTCTTTTCCAATCGTACTCCCAAATAGATTTATTTCTCACGATGCACTACATCTTGCGTCTGTAGCCACTGGCAATTTCTGATCATGCACCAGTGACCCTTACCTTGTCATCCATCGCCCAAATCCTTGCACTGTAAACTCAATGACTCCCTGCTTCAGGACACCCTGTTCCAATATGAAATCTGTGGCTCTGAAAACCCTTTTCAGGGAAAATGGAGGCCAACAGTTCTCTCCTCTGATGGTTTTGGATTGGGAGGCCCACAAATCTGCCCTTAGAGGGGGTTTTATTTAAAATGGGTCAGAACTTAAATGAGCTAGATTGGCCCAGATCTCCCAATTATTAGAGCAGATCCAGAGCCAGAATTCCTATTCGTGGTCAAGTCCCTGAAATTGGGCAAAGCTCAAGGACCCAATGAGTATACCGCGAGATATTACAAATGTTTTGCTCCTTTCTTGGCATCCTTGTTCATCATGAGCCTATAATTCTGTCCTAGGGGGTCACGCATTCCCAGCCGACACACTTCAAGCGCATATCACAGTGATCACTAAAGAGGGAAAAGATGCGTCCGTCTGTGCCAACTACCGCCCTATCTCTCTCATACATAGATCTAAAGCTATTTACAAAGATTCTAGCAAATAGACTTCTCCCTAGGGATGTCCCGATGCCACTTTTTTAAGACCAAGTACAAGTACTTTCCCTCAGATACTTGCCGATGCCAATTACCGATACTTTTTCTTAAAGGGACATGTGACATTTTTTCTAACAGACTAATGATTTTAGGGCAGGATCTCACCAGGGCTAAATGCAGATGTGCACTATTGAAAATAAAAGGGAGAGAGGGGTCATCCTCTCTTTACATAAGGAGTAGTGTTCAGTTTGAAAAGTGAATTTTACATAGCTTAGTAAAAAGGGAAAGTCGCATGAAAATTCAGCTTGCAATAATTTTTGCTTGCACTTATTAGGATGATTGAAGTCTGCACAGTTTGACCTCATTTACTAAGCTCAATGAACAGCCTGTACTACTTTAGTAAATCAACCCTATTTTACGAATTTAATATGCATGCCTCATTTTAAGAAACCTTCTTTTACTTTTTTTTTTGGCATCTAACAACCACCATTATTGAGTCCTAGAGCTACAAAATTCTAAAAAATATTATAACTAATCGTTATGTGTAAGTCTCATACAGTTGTTCACCAGGTTTCATAGTGTGCATCTCCTGTGTAAATCATTGAGATAGAACAGATAAACCCGAGGACCAACTGCAAACATCCTGTTAATTATTTACAACGCACCCTGCATGTACCATGATGTATCACTGTTTTTTTTATCAAGTGGTCATGGAGCAGGCACTGATGAACCACAAATGAACAATCAGTATTTGCACCAGGCAGTTGTTTGTCCTCACCCTGTCACTTATTTTTGTGATTCTAAATTTGTATGGGGCTTCTAGTTAACATAAGAAATTAAACCAAAAATTAAGGAACATTTCTTTTGATCTCTGCTCTCTCCATAGATGTAATTGGTCTGTCTGGCCTTATCACGCCTTCCCTTGATGAAATGATCTTTGTTGCCAAGGAGATGGAAAGATTGTCAGTAAAGATCCCGTTACTGATTGGTGGAGCCACCACATCGAAGTATGTAATTTCAGATTAAAATCCTAAAGTTACTCATGCTATGTTAATTAGTACTCATGCTATGTTCGGAAACCCTTTTCAAATGTAGTTCCTCAAAACAAACACAAAAAAAGGAGAATAAGGTAAAATGCAGGAGAGAAGGGGCAGCATTTTAATACTGACCTTTCTCATGGAAAGTATATGTGAGTGGACTCTGTGTATTGTATAAAATAAATGTCGGGTGAATATTTAAAAAATGTACTCTACATACTGTATTTGCTGTAAGCATTCCTTATAATGCAACACAAAGCTAATGCTATGTTTGTCGCGCGATTTGCATTTTGCGCGATATCCGCTCCAACAAGGGTCCTGCTGTAGTGACACACGACAGCAGGACCCTTTGCCCCATTGAGAAGCATTGGAGAGCGTATATCGTGGGAATTACCGCGCGATAAATCGCTCAATGTGAACGGGGCCTAAGATGTCTATGTGTGTGACTGGTGAGATGTGTAAGACTTTTGAGGATTGTAAAATTGTTGTTTTTCTTTAATTTTGTAGGACCCACACTGCTGTTAAAATAGCCCCAGTTTACAATGCACCGGTTATCCATGTTTTGGATGCATCCAAAAGTGTTGTGGTTGTAAGTAAAACATTTTCATACTATTTAAAGCACAGAACAGTTAAATTTTAGTGAGTTGGATTATTGTAAAGCTAAACGCAAGACACACATGAATACACTTATCAATGCAGTTATGTATACCTTGCAGTCTTAAACATGTATTATGTAACTAAACAAACTAGTAAATATAATTAAATGCAAGAAGTTTGGTTTCCTGAATTTGACATGGAATCAACCTCTAGACAGCAGAACTCAGACTTTGAAATAGAGGTCAGCAATAGGAGCCAATCAGATGTGCTGCATGCATATGTGCTGATAAGCAACATGGTGATTGATGGAGACTGAGTAAGGGACTGAGCTCATCAGTCTGGTGCTGCTCCTTCATTGTTCAGTTACAGGCTTGGGGTCAGGAACTGCCTTGTAGTGAAGGTAATATATAGTGGATATGTACATGTATTTATTAAGGTTGAGAGTGAAGACATATTTAAACTTTGTTTTTGTCATTTGATAAGGTAAATATGAACCACTGAATGTGAATATGGTATTTTATGCAGCTAGCCCTTTCTATTGTTTTTTTCTCCCTATCAGAGGTTAATAAAAGCCTGTTGTCCACTAAATTGATAGATTAAGGTGAAATTTACACACAGAACTGGATGAGTCAAAACAAGGAAAATTGAGACAGCTGTGTTTTGAAAGGTTCTCTTCTGTTTCTGGCTAAAAGTGCCCATACACCTTACAATTTATCTGCAGATTTTATGTGGTCAGATGGAAAACGTGCAACAGATTGGCCCAGGTGGAGATGAATCTATCCACACAGTTAAGTGTAGATGGAGGAATCTGTTGCACCTTTTCCAGTTGACCACAGAAAATCTGCAGATAAATTGTAAGGTGTATGGCCAGCTTAACTCATAGTGATTTGAAAGACCTTTTGTCATGTATTAAATATTTATCTGTATGACAAAGTTTGTATACACATACTAAACAATAACAGAAACAGACGTACAATATCTTAAGTTTATAAACTTTAAAAAAAAAAAAAATTTTACCCAAAATAATTTCCATTTAAAGTGGAATTAAAGCCTTCTATACTTACAGTGATGCGATGTGTGCAAACTTACTCGCAGGTGCTGACACTTTCTCCTGATTTTCTTTTGGGTTAGGTGTCTTTAGCTATTTTGATTGGCTGGCCTGTGATGATGTAACTCCCGTGCAATGGCAAGCGCATGCTCTGCTCAGTGTGCAATCCTTGCATCTGCCAGGTTAAATTAGGTACCTTTGCCATGCATGGCGTTGCATCATCCCAGGCCAGCCAATCAAATGGCTTAATGTGCAGAACCCAGAAGAAAACCAGGAGAAAGTGTCGGGCACTTGAGAGGAAGTTTTTTGGACATGAAATAATTAAGTTTGTGGTTTGAATGTGAAACATTGCATAAGGAGCTTTTATAGCACATTAGCATAAAATACTCTGATTCATCTCATATACTTACTACTTTATCCCAACACTACTTTTATTTTAAACTTCCTCTTCAAACTGACCACCTTGAAAATAAAAGTCTCATGAGGCATAAAATATAAAAATACCTGCTGGTTTTCTTAATTAATCTTTAAATATTTATCGCTGCCTTGGAAAAAGAAATGCTGATGGATTCTCCATTTAATCACATCTTTATCTTGCCTCTTAACTCCACCCCTTCATAAAGGTTGATTTGTGGACTTTCCTTTAGGTCCCCACACACCTTACGATAATCGTACGATAATCGCGGGAAATCCCGCGATCGTACGGTTATCGTAAGGTGTGTGGAAGCTGTGCGACCTCTACTACTGTAAGGTCGCACGACTTTGAACTTACGGATATGTTCGAAAACCCGCCGAGCATCGTACGACGTTCGGCGGGTTTGTGGCATGTCCGTACGATAACAGCCGTACGGGCCGGTGTGCGCAAGCGCACACTGCCCGTTCGGCATTGCTGTCATCGGAAGCCCGCCCGCGTGGCTTGCGATCATCGCAAGTATGATCTGCCTATGCAGGCAGGTACGTTTTTTTTAAGTACCTTACAACCATCGCAAGACAAAAGTCTTGTGATGGTTGTAAGGTGTGTGCCCAAATTTTGTTCTGTTGCAGCCTGATACTACAGTTTTTTTTTCTCATCAATCTACACTCAGTACCCCATAATCACAAAGTGAAAACAGAATTTTAGAAATGTCTGTGAATTTAATAAAAAAAAACCTGAAATATCACATGTACCTAAATATTCATACCCTTTTCAACAACTCTTGAAATTTAGCTCAGGTGCCTCCCATTTCTCTTGATCGTTGCCGAGAAGTTTCTACACCTCGATTGGACTCCACCTTTGGTAAATTAAATTGATTGGACATGATTTGGAAATGCACACACCTCTCTATAGAATGCCTCACAACTGACAATGCATATTGTTTTAGAGCAAAAGCCATGATGTCAAAGAAACTGCCTGCAGAGCTCAGACAGGATTTTTGCCAGGCACAGACCTAGCGAAGACTAGTACAGTGGCCTCTATTATTCTCAAATGGAAGAAGTTTTTGGCACAACCAGGACTCTTCCAAGAGCTGGTCGCCCAGCCAAACTGAGCAATCGGGGGTGAAGGGCCTTAGTAAAAGTGATGACCAAGAACACAATGGTCACTGGCTGAGCTCCAGAGATCCTGTGTGGAGATCGGACAAAGTTCCAGAAGGACAACCATCACTGCAGCCCTCCACCAATCTGGCCTTTATGGCAGAGTGGATAGATGGAAGCCTCTCCTCAGTGCAAAACACATAAAAGCCCGCTTGGAGTTTTAAAAAAAGAGCCAGCAGGACTTTGACTGTGAGGAACAAGATTCTCTGGTCTGATGAAACCAAGATTGAACTGTTTGGCCTCAATTCTAAACATTATGTCTGTAGGAAACCAGGCACCGCTCATCACCTGGTCAATACCATCCCAACAGTGAAGCATGGTGTTGCCAGGATCATGCTGTGTGGGTATTTTTGAGCAGCAAAGACTGGGAGACTGGTCAGGGTTGAGGAAAAGCTGAATGGAGCAAAGTACAGAGATATCCTACAGGAAAACCTGTTCCACAGCACTCACACCTCAGACTGGGCCCTAGGTTCACCTTCCCACATGACAACGATCATAAGCACACATCCAACACAGGAGTGGCTTAGGGACAACTCTGTGAATGTCCTAGAGTGGCCCAGCCAGAGCCCTGACTTGAATGCTATTGCACATCTCTGGAGAGACCTGAAAATGGCTGTCCATTGACGCTGCCCATCTCACCTGACTGAGCTTGAGAGGATTTGCAAAAAATAATGGCATAAAATCCCCCAATCCAGGTGTGCAAAGCTTGTCACGTCATACCCAAAAAGACTCAAGGCTTTAATTCCTGCCAAAGGTGCTTCAACAATGTTATGACGTACCTGTGCGGAGACTGGATGTAGGAGGAGGCTTCCCTTGCAGCTCATGTCCTAGGGACTCTGGTATTGGGAACAGAGTCCTTATAGACAGTGAGTGGCAGTAGGGCCAGAGGTGGTTGCACCGTGCAGGCCACTCCTTGGTTTTGCGGCAGGGTCTTGTAAATCTTGATATCCGAGGTCAACAGGCCGAGGTCACATCGAGCAGGCAGAGCAAGTACAAAAGGAGAAGGCGTAGGCAGTCCAGTGAAGCAATCCGAGGTCAAGGGTATAGGCAAACAAGAATGGTCAAACGTTCCGAGGTCAAAAGCAGGCTGCAGGCAAACAAGGTCAAAGTCAATCCGGGTCGATAATCAATGGTACTGGAAACAAGGATCAGGGCGGTTGACGAGACAATCCAGCAATGAGTAGGTGTGGAGTCTGGGTTTAAATAGTGAAGAAAATGATTTGGAGAGCATCACTTCCTGTGAGCCTTTTGGAGAGCATCACTTCCTGTGAGTCTTATGGAGAGCGTCCCTTCCTGTGAGCCTTTTGGAGAGCATCCCTTCCTGTGAGCCTTTTGGAGAGCATCCCTTCCTGTGAGCCTTTTGGAGAGCATCCCTTCCTGTGAGCCTTTTGGAGAGCATCACTTCCTGTGAGCCTTTTGGAGAGTGTCACTTCCTCGGACAGTCCTTGGCGCGCGCATGCGCACAGGCCCATTACGGGAACCCCGGCTTGGCGCATGCGCAGAAGCAGCAGGTCTCTGACAAATGTACTGAATAAAGGGTCTGAATACGTAAGGTACATGTGCTATTTCAGTCTTTTTTAATAAATTCACAGACATTTCTAAAATTCTGTTTTCACTTTGTCATTATGGGGTACTGAGTGTAGATTAATACGGGGGGAAAAAAATAATTTAAAAAACTGTAGTATCAGGCTGCAACATAACAAAATTGAAAAAAGATCTGCAGGGCAGCCAAAAATGGGAAACACAAATATACGCTTATCTTCAGCAAAAACTCAAAGTAAAAGACTGTATCTTCAGCACAAATAATGCAACATAAATGTGTCTAACCAACTTGTCATACAGAGTCCCAAGCTTGGCAAAATCCCTTCCCAGGAATAGAAGTCCTGCAACACAGTAGGGTTCTTTTGCACTAGCTACAGCCGACACCTTAAGTCCGACCGACCGCCAACCCTCCCGCGGCCTGACTACGCGCTACCCCAGAACCACCCGTTACCACCACAAAAGAGTGGTGGGGCTCTTCCACAGAAGAACTGTAGGGGAAATTTATCAAAACTGAAGCAGAACAAATCTGGAGCAGCTTTGCTCGGCAACATCTTCTCTCTTTCTTTTTAAAAAATAACTGAGCAAACTGAAGATAGAAGCTCATTGGTTGCCATGGGCAACTGCTCCAGATTTTGTCTGCTCCAGTTTTGATAAATTCCCCTCAATGTGCTTAAGCTGATAAAACACAAACTATTCTAATTTCTTGTGTCTTTATTGAGCACACCCATTAAACATTCACAGTGATGGTGGAAAAAGTAAGTAAAACCAACAGACTAATTACTTCAACAAAAGTTAATTGGAGTCAGTAGCTTACACACAATTAATTAAATGAGTTTGGGGGTGTGGTTTAGAGCTGCTTTGATTCATAAAAGACACTCAAACATTTAAAAATTTCTGTTCATAAGAAGTATCAACTGATGTGAATCATGCCTCGCAAAAAAGAAGTTTTCTAAAGACATATGATCAGGAGTAGTTGATCTGCATAAGGCTGAAAAGGGATACAAAGCAATTTCAAAGTGTTAAGGCATCCATCAGCCGACAGTTATACAAATTGTCTATAAATGGAGAGAGTTTAGTACTGTGGCTACTCTTTCTAGAAGTGGGAATCCCGCCAAGATGACTCCCTACATCCCGGAGGAAGCCTCTGCTTTTCAAAAAAAAGAAAAACTCTGCTGCGTGCCTGAAGTTTGCCAAAGAACACCTTGGCAAACCACAACACTACTGGGAAAATGTTTTGTGGACTGATGAAACAAAAGTTAAAATGATTGGGAAGAATACTTTTTGGGAAGCACTATGTATGGGGCAAAAAGGGCACAGCTTACCAACATCAAAACATCATCCCAACAGTGATGTATGGTGAAGGGAACATGATGATTTGGGCTTTTTTGCTGCCATTATAGAGGAGAAAATGAATTCCCAAGTTTAATAAAATATCCCACTGGATAATATCTGGGTGGCTGTCCGCCAGCTGAAGCTTAGTAGAAGTTGGGTAATGCAGCAGGACAATGACCCTAAGCATCAAAGTAAATCCACCACAGACTGGCTTCGGCAAAAGAAAATGCTGGAGTGGCCCAGTCAGAGCCCAGACCTTAACCCCATAGAGATGCTGTTGAATTACCTCAAGAGAGCCATTCCCACCAGACATCCTACAAATGTGTCTCATCTAAAGCAGTTTTGTAAAGTGGAATGGTTAAAAATGACTCCTGAACATTATGCTGGTCTGATCCTGATTACTGGTAAGTCAAAAATCCTATTTTGTCCGTTTTCATAAATTTAAGCCTAATACCTTACCCAATCTGATACTTACCTCATTATCACCATTACCTTATCATTATCATACTTACCTCATTATTATAGTAGGCACCAACTGAAGTAGTTGATTCAGGTCCATTCTGTTTGGAGCAACTGGGTTCATTGGCAAAACCTGGTATTTTTTTTATAGTTTTTAGTTTACTTTTAGACCTGAATATGTTTTCTTTCAGTGTTCTCAACTTTTGAAAGATGAAGCCAAGGATGATTTAATTGAAGAAATAACTGAAGAGTATGAAGAAATCCGTCAGCAACATTACGATTCTTTGAAGGTGAATTTGCTGCCATAGCTTACTTTCTGATTTCACCTTTCAGTGTGAATATTATGGAAAAACATTTTGTTTATGGTTTGATTTACTTTTCTGGGTACGAGGTGTACCCAGACATGCTTGCTATTTGGGATGCGAAGGACCTAGAAGTTACTTTGTATTTTAAAGTGGAAACCCTCTTAAACAAACTTTCTGGCCAGTTTATTACCTGACCATAATAATTTTATTTATGTCAAACATATACCTTATCTCCTTTAATATCTACTGAAGAAATTCTGGTCTTACTGTATGCAATTTAAAAAAAAAATATTTTGCCTTCTTATATGTCCCCCTGTGGCAGTTCGGAGTTCCCCGTGCCCTTTTTTGACAATAATTTGCCTATTAGCCTGAAAAACGGTATTCACCCCTATAAATTTAATAGCATTTACAACTATGTTCCGGTTTGATGAATTTCAAACAAGATTCACTGAACTCTCAGGGCCCATTTACACCAATTGCAGTGTGTTCCAGAGCGGCAGGTGCTGGAATGCACAGTAATCACTCACTAAACTTCTCCCTTGTTTCTGGGGTGGGAGGGGGTGTTGCGATCGCACGCGCGGCAAAACATTGCCTGCTTCCCGGTTCACTGCGAATGCAAAAAATGCTGCATGCTCTTATTTTTTTGCATTGGCAGTGGACTGGAACGCAGGCAATGTTTTGCCACGTGTCCGATTGCACTGCGGACGGGGGGTGTGGCTGTGATGCCTTGACTTCAATGCACCGCCACGACCCCTCCCGTCCCAGAACAAAGGGGGAAGTTCAGTGAGCGATCACTGTGCGTTCCAGCAGCTGCCGCACTGGAACGCACCGCAATTGGTATGAGCCCTTAAGCACATCAAACTTTCAGTTATCAATGTTGCTATGAGAAGTATAAAACTTGGAAATGCCCTTTATGCTGCTATGATACAATGGTTTTAACCATCATGAGATCTGGGGCTTGAGTCAGAGTGATGGAACCAAGATGAGTATAAACAAGGTTGTGCATGGTCTGTCTTATTGAATGAGCATATGGTGTTGAATGCCATGCTATTTATGCAAGCAATCAAGCACCAATCATTTAATTCTAGTCATTTTCCCTATCTGTACCATTGTATAAACAGCAGGTTGCATTTTCTATGAGTATTATCCCATACTCTGGGATAAATAAATATTGTGTAAATGCAAGTATATTCTTACTTAAATCTTAGCGTGTTTTGTTTATTTCTTCTGGATCCGTGAAGTATTCCAAATTAAAGTTTTGCCTCTGTGCAAGAGCTTACTGTAGAAAAGACTAGTCACTGCTGCTCCCTCTCCTTGACTGGTCTTGTATACACCTCTGTAGTTTTCTGGAGGCAGTTCATAGTTGGTGGACCTGCTGGGTTCTCTCAGCTCTGCTCTCTGCACTAGCTGTGTGCAGCACAGTGATGATGTAACTGCTAGTTTTACAATGTAATAACTGGATATGAAAAAGTATTTGGTGGATTTTTTATCTATTGCGGCTATTGAGGAATATATTTGAATTACATGTTTTGTGCCCAAAGTTCAGTTTTAAATATTTTAAAGGAAGATTTCCCAATGGTATACTGTAGTACTGTATATAGTTTTCGAAAGGAGTTGGTCCCTGCTTGTGGTCATGAATTATGGGACTATTATTATAAGGATGGATACATTGTGTAAGATTTCCCCAAGTAGTACCAAGCAGAAAGTTTCGTACTATGTACTGTAGATCAGGGACGCCCACAATTTTACGCCTGGAGATCTACTTTTCAAATGACGAGCTCAATGAGATCTACCAATGAAAAAACACCTGCATTCAGGGGTGGGAGGGGGCGTGGCGGTGCATTGAAGTCAATGACACTGCAGCCAGGCACCCGTGCCCACAGTGCGATCGCCTGCACCCGGAACCCAGGCACGTTCCAGTCCAGTGCTATCCAGAAAAATGCTTCAAGCACTATTTTTGCAGATCGCACTGGACCGGAATGCAGGCACTAATGTGACTGCGTTCCGGGTGCGGGCGATCGCACTGTGGGTGGGGAGGCATAGCTGCGGTGCCATTGACTTCAATACAACCCCCTCCCGCTCTTGAACGCAGGCAGTCGGCTGGCTTACATTCCAGTGTGTCCTAGAGGCCCCGGCGTCCTGTCCTCCCGCGGTGCTCGTGTGGTCGCCGTTGCACATGGGGAGAGGTGTCCCGCCCCTTTCCATCTGCAGCGTCTGCCACATTCAGCCGGCAGCCACACGAGCACCGCTGAAGCATAGCCGTAGCTAGCTCCTTTTGCGCCTGAGGCAAGAAAAAAAAACCATGACACCCCCCCAAAACAGGCGTGTGATCTCACCCAGTGCCCTGCCTCCAGGATTTTTTAAAATTATTTCTTATTTAATTTTTTTTTTCTTAAGTGACAGCGGCTCCGTCCTCCACCGCAGGCTGCAGCAGTTCTTTCACTTCTTCTAAGGGCCTGTTCACACGACGTCCGTTTTGTGTGCGGACCGGCTCCGTACGCTGCTGCACTCAAAATGTATCCCTATGTGTTTTATGGGCTCCAGTTCTCACGTGCGCAGTCCGTTCAGCTTACGACAGAAAAAATACTGCATGTCACATTTTGTCAGGTCCGGAAACGCACGAAACGCAACGAAAACGGAACGGAAACGCAACGCAATGCAGCTAAGGTGGAAAAAAAAGAAAACATTGTATTCTTGCTCCACTTATTATGATGTCATCAACGTTGACAAAAAATTAACTGTCAGCATCCGGACCGAAAACACATCAAAAACGCACTGCATCAGCAGCTCCACGTCTGCTGATCAGCACCTGATCAGGACCTGATCACATGTGAACAGGCCCTTAGAGAAGAACCACGGGCGGGAGGAGAGACCATCTCGATCTACCACTGATCGATACGCGATCGACCTTATGGGCACCCCTGCTGTAGATAGTATGCTGTTCCCATTTGTGTTGGATTTTGTTATGATGTATTTATATCGGAGATCAGCATGACTCATTGACAAATGCGTGAAGGAGTTATTCATATTTATCATATATAGGTGCAATAGAGTCATGAAATATTTAACCACTTGCTGACAACTTGTTTAACCACTATATTTAACCACTTGTTAAACCCGTTTGCTGTCCAGGCCATTTTTCAGTATTCAGCGCTGCGGTACTTTGACATTTATTCCATCATGCAACGCTGTACTGAAATGAAATTTAGGAACAGCTTTCTTTTTATGTTATTTAATCACCACTGGGGTTTTCAATTTTTTACTATATAATGAAAAGGTTCCAAAAGTTATGAAAAAAAACCTATGTTACAAAACATTTACCATTACTCAATTTGTTGGTAAAATATTAAAGACAGGGTCACGTCAGGTAAATAGACACCAAACATGTTGAACCTCAAAATTATGTGCGCCCGCGAGATAGCAAAAAAACTGCCATGCCTAAAATTGGCCATAGGCGACACTTTAAAAGCTTTTACCGTTCATCTGTTTAGTGTTAGTGATTAATGAACCTAAAATTATTGCTCACACTCCCACGTTTGTAGTGATATGTAACATGTGGCATAATCGTTGTTTTTGCACGTAGGTGCACACGGGGGCGGGGACTTATATATTTTTTTTTTATTTTTTAGCATGAGTCTTTAATTTTGTTTTAAAACTTTTTTTCCACTTACACGGGTCCTCTTTATGCTATCACATAGGGGGATAACAAACCCCCTATGTGATAGATAATATACAGTGACAGGTCCTCTTTATGGAGACATCAGGGGTCTCTAAGACCCCTAATGTCAACTAGGGACCCCCAAAGAAGCTGATGAAGCAAAGATCTGCTGCTGCTATAGCTTCTTCTCTGGCTATAGCAGCCAGAGAAATGACAGCTAAAGGTCGGAAGTGATGTAATACACACACAATGTCTAAAGGTGCCCATACACTGTACGATTATCGTACGAGAATCGTGAGAAATCCCGCGATTGTATGATAATCGCAAAGTCTATGGAAGTCGTGCAACCGTTTCTACTGTACGGTCGCACGTCTTCCGTCGAACAAGCAGGCTTGAAAACCCGCCAAGAATCGTACGATTCTCGTCGAGTTAGTGGCCTGCTTGTTCGACAACTGCCGAACGGGCCAGTGTGCGCACGCGCACACTGCCCGTTTGCAGTCATCGGAAGCCCGCCTGTCCAAGATGGGCAGATCGTACAAGCTTTTAATTAGCTTATAACCATCGCAAGACAAAAGTCTTGCGATGGTTGTAAGGTGTATGGGCACCTTAATTGAAAACTTCAGATTTAAATGGATTACAATGGAAGACCCAAAATAACTACATAGGTATGCACTCACTTTAATAGGACAGACCTAAATCATCTCTGGTGCAGCTAATTTCACATAATTACTTAGAGATAACCTGTGTGTAATCAAAGGTTTTCAAGTGACTGAAGCTGGCCATACACCTTACAATTATCTGCAGATTTTCTGTGGTCAGATGGAAAAGGTGCAACAGATTCCTCCATCTACACTTAACTGTGTGGGTGGAGTAATCTCCATCTGGGCCAATCTGTTGCACTTTTTCTATCTGACCACAGAAAATCTGCAGATAATTGTAAGCTGTATGGGCATCTTGAGGTGTATCTAAACGTTCTGCAAAGCAATTTAAATTTATTACAGTGGGAACATTTTTTAAAATAACTGCATAGATATGCATCCCCTAAGTTAGCATAGCGTAGGTGCACTTTTGGCAACAATTACAGAATTTAGTCGGTGTGGACAGGTCTCTATAATCTTTGCACATCTCGACACTACAGTTTTTATACATTTCACTGTCACTACCAGTGCTGGTGCAAGGATTTTTGCACACACATACGAAAGAGCATTTTTTAATCTTACTTTCTTTTCCTTTTTATCATTTTAATTATAATTTTTTCATAAATGTTACATTTTATAATTTTTTATAAATTTGTATTTATTATTTATTTATTTTTTTCACTTTATTG
>NW_017306918.1:862759-863479 GCF_000935625.1 Nanorana parkeri
GCTCTGATCACACCTGTCTGTGCTCCCTCTCTCTCCTCCTGGCCGCTCTGAAGATGCAGCAGCTGGCAGGTGAGAGAGGGAGCACTGACAGGTGTGATCAGAGCCACCGCGGCCATCTTTCGGCCAGTCGCATTTTTCCGCCCCCCGCTGGTGCCGTCAAGCAGTTGCTTGACATGCCTATATGGTAGCGCCGGGCCTGGTCACTACAGTTCCTCATTCCTGTTTGCAAAACTGCTTCAGCTCTGTTAAGGTGGCCATATATTGTTATATTTTTGTTAGAAAGGTTTCGTTTTTGCTTATACCTAGACATCCCTCTTTCGCTTATACCTAGACATACCTATCAAGCATAGTCAAATGTCGAATTCAGAAATCGTTCGTTAGCCATTCTAACCAACCAGTTTTTGACGAACGACAGAACTAATTTCCTTTTGTGCATGTGCTGTGTTCTTGCTGAGATTTCTGATGAGCGAAAACCCCACTGATTCATTGATTTTCGTTTGGTCAGAGAAAAATTTTGCAACCTGACAATACGAAAAATTTAGATCACAATATCAAAAACGAAAATTGGTGCTGTACATAAACTGTTCGGTTTTCGTTCAAAAGATCGAAGGAAAATCTGATCTTTTTAGTCCAGCCACAAATTCTGACTTCTGTATAATTTTGGCTTTCTGGTTTTCTGAAAACATTAATTTTGGTGTCATCAGTGACGTCACAAGGGGG
>NW_017306918.1:864311-878113 GCF_000935625.1 Nanorana parkeri
TTCAGCAGTCCGGCCACAGGGGGGGGGGGGGGGTTGCCGGGTGTGTGGCCCGTACCTTAGTGACACCAAAATGACTGACAGTCATTTTGGTATCACCCCCTCTAAAAAGTCGGGTACTGGTTCAGTGGTGACTGACAAAGCGAAGTCCAGACAGTAGATAAAAGCTGGATTTCTTTCATTGCTGAACTTCAGGGAGAGAGAGTCAGGGACATCCAGGACAAGGTAGACTCCTTCAAGCAACAGAACAAATCAGGCAAAGCAGCACTTCAGAAGTCCTCGTTTATGTTCATCTCCAGAATCAGTAGCTGACCACTGGGCCTCCAGAAAGGCCACACAGATTATTTAAATCGTCTCCCATCATGCATCACTGGCCTGTACCTTCCAGTGATTGGCTAGCATTTTCTCAGGACAATCCTTATTGGCTGCTCTGCTCTGTGGCAGAAACACACTCGGCAACAGGCAGATGCAGTATCCACAGATTGTTCTGTAGAAATTAGATGAACATAACCACAGATCTATCTCAGATTAACTACAGACTGAAAATACCTACATTTTATAGCACTCCTGTTTGCAGGATGCTACAGGTGCCATATGTATTATGGGGCACATTTCCCTACCACTGTCATTTACCTATATGTCTATGACCATATTTTTTGTTGGTATCTATTAGGGATGTCCCGATGCCACTTTTTCAGGCCCAAGTACAAGTACAAGTACATCCCCTCATGTACTTGCCGATACCAATTACAGATACTTTTTCTTAAAGGGACAGGTGACTTTAAATGATCCATAGTACAACTACATGTTATGTACTATGGATAAAGATTGGTAACCACCATTTCCTGTCCTGCACATACTGCCCCTGGCATACCCTCTGTACTATTCTCGTGCACATACTGCCTGTTGTCATACTTTCCACACAACTTTCCTTTATCTACTGCCTGCTAAAACACTTCTTTAGCATTTTTATATCCGTAACCTTTTCCATTGCTAGTAACACTTTTAAATTTTTAAAATTTTTATTGTTTGAAAAGTTACATATGCAAGTGCATAGGCAGTGGACAAGTACTTATGAACAATCATATGACAACCAAAACCTCATAACAGAGGGGAAAAACAAAGGGAATACCCTCAAGGTAGACCAAAACTGTGTGTCTGAGCCTTGTAGCGAGAGACCCTGTTATGTTAGAGTAGCTACACATCCTTCCGTCCCTCTATGTCACTGGATATCGCATGATGTTTACCTACATGCCACAGTTGGGTTAGAGTAAAGGAGTGTCAGGTCTCTGTATTGTCGTTCGGTCAACTTGGCTCTTACCAATTGGGGAAACAGGGAGGGTATTACCTAGTAAACAGTAAGTAGTGTAGGGTCTCGCCCGAGAATCGGGAAAGGCCATTTTGCAGGCGGGTATAACGGGATTAACAGGGAAGAAGGACGAAACAGGGAGGAGTGGTTGGGAAGAGTGGGAGTTAGTGAGCGAAGAGATGAGATAAAGAAAGGGAAGAGGGGAGGGATAAGGGAAGTAAGCGTCGAGAAGGAAGAAAGGTCCCATCCAACCTCCCCTGACGGAGAAGAGGAGGAAGAATGGAGAGAAGGGAGGAATGGATATACAGAAGTTGGGGTAAAGGGGTAGAAGAAGAAGGGTGTAGTCACCGTTGGAGAGCAGCGTACGTCGCTGAGTCCTTGAATAGGTGCCATATCGTTCATGTTTTGAGATATCTGGTCATGTCATCTCTGCTGGAGTAAATAAGTTCTTCTATGGTTGATACGGTATGCACTCGAGAGAGCCATTCACTGATGGTTGGTGGATCTGGTGATTCCCAATGTCTAGGAATTACGGTTTTTGCAGCGTTAAGCAGATGGATTGTGAGGGATTTTTTGGAGATGCGGAGTGATTCCTCAAAATGATATAGTAGAAGGCATGCTGGGGAAAATTCTATCTCAGAACCAGTTATGGTTCTAAGGATGGTATGGACCTCTTTCCAGAAAGGGTAGATTAGCGGGCATGTCCACCAGATATGGAGGAGTGTGCCTATGTCTTGGTTGCATCGCCAACATGTTTCGGGGACATTCGGGTATATACGGTGAAGTAGGGCAGGGGTCTTATACCAACGCGAGTGGAGTTTGTAGTTGGTCTCCTGGATTTGAATGTTCATGGAGCCTCCTAATAACAGAGTCCATGCGTTTCCAGTCTTGCATGAAAAGGGTAGTGGATAAATCGCGTTCCCACGCCTTCGTAGAAGGCGTTGGTGGGAGAGTATCTGAGTCGTTCAGAAGAGAGTAGATCTCGGAGATTGTATGTGTTACTCTCTGAGTAGAAGTGCAAAGCTTCTCAAAAGGAGTTATGTAACACTTTTTTTTATACTAAAACATTTTTATCTTGTCCAGTAGGAGACACAGAATTATTAGACAACTGAATTATACTGATGTCTATAGAAGGATTGAAAAAAACCATATCAGGAGGGGTGTGGATGTTTTTAAAAAACTACTTGTCCAAGGGAAAAGTGGGGGCCCAATCTACTTGTCCGGATACAAAAAAACAATAAAAAAATAAAAAAAAAGGATTTACCACAGCCACTGAGACCAAAGGATCATAAACTGATGGAAGCCTATCAGGCATAGGCAAGGGAGGAGGTGGGTGAAGGAGGGGGGAGTCCTCCAAGGGCCGCTGGCAGGATTGCCTCCCAGACAAGATTGTGTTCCGCCAGGGCCGGTGCAAGGATTTTTGCCTACACAGGTGAAGGTGCATTTTTTCGCACTGAGACCTGGGGAGAGAGAGCTGGAGACAGAAAGGAAGGAGAGAGTGAGTGTAAGTGCCTTTTCCACCCCCCAAGGTAAACAAAACTTTAACCCTGCTGCTTGCCTGCAGTGGGGCTAAGTGTATATAAAAAACCCACCTGCCTGGTGCCGAAAACTGTCCTGGGCGTCGGGCAATATGAATTGCACATCCCTGGTGTCAGCACTATGGGGTTTAACTCCTCCCACAAACAGCATTTTTTTTTTTTTTTTTGCTAGTGGATGGATGTCTTTCTTAGCTCTGCTGACATCCTTCCTTTGCGTGGATCTCTTCATTCAACAGTAGCTGGTTGTTTCAGACCAGACCTTGCTTCTCTGGGTTTCTCAACAATGCAGCCACCGAGTGCAGTTTTTTCAGAGTTAGCTTGCTTGTGAATTCGGCTGCTACAGCCCTGCCAAAGTGTGGCTCCATATGGTGATCCTACCATCTGGCTGCTGGGTCTTGCTTCATAGTACATCCCTGGTCTAAATGGTCTGTCACTGCGAGATCCTCCGGATCTGGAGCCGTGGCAATGCTTTGCTTGACCCGTTTGCCAAAAACTCACTTTTCTATGAGAGCAGGCTATGTAGGCCAGGCATATTAAGTCAGGAGTGCTGACCCTCTCTCCGACTGAATCTCTTCCAGTCACAGAGTGAGAATATCTCCACAGAGGACTTACATGCCACTGCTATTACTCCAAAACAGAAGGAACTTGTGTATTTTCTGCTGCAGTGCACACAATACTGCTACTTGCTAATTGCCAGGCCTGGGCTTTTACAATACATACTAATCTGCCCAGGTTTTGTCTTAGCCTTGTTTGATGATTTCCTCTAAAGGGACTGGAAACATCCTAAAAGGCTGCTGCTCCCGCCAAAGTGTTTTATTGCTCTCTACTAGGCATGTCCCGATGCCACTTTTTCAGGCCCAAGTACAAGTACATCCCCTCATGTACTTGCTGATACCAATTACCGATACTTTTACTTAAAGGGGCAGGTGACTTTAAATGATCCATAGTACAGAGCTACATATCATGGACTACGGATCATTTAACCCATTCATGTTAGCAGGGGATCATTGTAAATCTATTGTTCAGTGCATTATATATGTAGTATATAGTACATGTACATATAGAGTGCCTGCCACAATACATTTACAATTATCCTCTGCTAACATGAATGGGTTAAATGACAGTACATGATATGTAGCTCTGTACTATGGATCATGATTTAACCTATTCATGTTAGCAGGGGATCATTGTAAATCTATTGTTCAGTGCATTATATATGTAGTATATAGTACATGTACATATAGAGTGCCTGCCACAATACATTTACAATTATCCTCTGCTAACATGAATGGGTTAAATGACAGTACATGATATGTAGCTCTGTACTATGGATCATGATTTAACCTATTCATGTTAGCAGGGGATCATTGTAAATCTATTGTTCAGTGCATTATATATGTAGTATATAGTACATGTACATATAGAGTGCCTGCCACAATACATTTACAATTATCCTCTGCTAACATGAATGGGTTAAATGATCCATAGTACAATGCTACATATCATGTACTGTCATTTAACCCATTCATATTAGCAGGGGATAATTGTAAATCTATTGTTCAGTGCATTATATATGTAGTATATAGTACATGTACATATAGAGTGCCTGCAACAATACATTTACAATGATCCTCTGCTAACATGAATGGGTTAAATGATCCATAGTACAGGGCTACATACAGATCATTTAATACATTCATGTTAGTATAATTGTAAATGTATTGTCTGCACTGTATTAGCAGTATATACTCCATATAGAGTATATACTGCTAATACAGTGCAGACAATACATAATTGGTTACTGTAATAAATCCCCCCAAATCTCCCCTCACTTACTGTGATTCACTGTGCCGGAGCAGGGACGAGTCAGCGGCGCGCTGGTCCAGTGGGAGGAGCTCCAGGTGGGGTCCTAATTTAGCTGGCTTAGAGGTGCCTGCCCGATAATTACAACCCCACCTGGAGCTCCTCTCGTCTGACCAGCGCGCCGCTGACACATCCCTGCTCCCCTGCTGTACTGGCGCTGCGGGATTTTTTTTTTTTTCTTCTTACTTACCTCGCCGAGCGTCGCGTCACTGCTGCTCCGGTGGGCGGCACTCCGAGCGGGGTCATCTGGCAGTCTCCGGCCACCTAAAGTAGGACCCGGAGACTGCCAGATGACCCCGCTCGGAGCGCCGCCCACCGGAGCAGCAGTGACGCGACGCTCGGCAAGGTAAGTAAGAAGAAGGAAAAAAAACAGCGCAAGCTTCGGTGCTAGGCATCGGGGCATTTTGACAAGTACAAGTACATCGGTATCGGGACATCCCTACTCTCTACCCTTTGGTGAGGGATTTTCTTTGGAAGTGGGATACACATCCAACGGTAGACCTTACAGTCTCTCACCTCAACAGGGTGACTACCTTTCTGGTGGAAGATGCTCATTTATTCAAGGACCTCACTGACAAACACCTTGTGGCCTTATAGGGATCTGTGTTTGCATTTTCCAGCCCGCGTTTATACTGTGCTATGTGAACAAACTCTTAATTTGACATTGCAAGAATCATCTGGCTGAACTTCATGTGAGACACAGCACTGGATACCAATCCCTTGCTTTTGTTCATCAGCCTTATATCAGTACATTTGGCTAAAATGTTTGATGGTGGAGCAGGCTTCTAAAAAGGTCCTTCTGCATATGCCTTGTGTGAACAATCCCCTCTTTGGTGCTTTATTGGACAAACTCAAGAATATAGGTAAAAAATACTCATCTCTTGCAGACCCGAAAATATCAGATTATAAGGAGATGCCATCTTCGCTACTTTATTTTTTTATTTACAACCTTCCAGTGTCCCTGCCATACCTCACAGATCTTACTGTGCTCAGCAAAATCTCTTGAAGCAAGAGATTATTGCTGTGGTCCCACTCTCCAGCACTTCCAAGATTTTTATTGTAGCCCAATTCCATCTAAAGGCCCAGTTGGAGTGTGAGATACTTTCTTTGTGGCCATCTTCTTTGCCATTAGTATTTATTCCTCTAGTTTTTTCATTTCATACAGTTTACCTGATACATTTTAAGGCAGACTTACTACTTTCCAACTGACATACTTAATCTGGTTTCCAGTTTTTTTTTGTAATGCTTACTGTTTGATATAAAATATAATACAATGTTATGCATCTCTGTAATACAATGTTATGCATTTCTGTAAAGGACTTGTAGATTTTCTTCATATTTTAAATATTTACTGTGTAATATTATAGGAAAGAAGATATCTGACACTGCAACAGGCTAGAGAGAAGAGTTTCCATATTGACTGGCTTTCCCATCCTGTTCCAGGTACAATTGTTTTGGGTTTGGTAGTTTTAAAGTAGTATTAAATGCTCAAACTTTTTTTTAAGAATTAATCCAGATCAAAGAAATATGCATTGCCCAGCAAAGTACTTCTTTTGCTTTTTGGCTCCGACTCTCTCCACTCGCCTTCCTTGAACTTCCTGTCCAGTACAAGAACACAAAACACAGCACAGTCTCTAGCAGCTGTACATATACTAGCTTTGAGAAGAAACAAGGGAGGAGCGGGCTGGGGAGTATATTATCTTGCTGTGCCTGTGTGTTTGTGGGGATACACACAGCTTACAAGCACGAACAAGGGTGGCTCAATAGGACTGTGCAAGGGAAAGGAGCCACCCGAAAACAGGATATAAGGGCCAGTGCTCAGGGGCCAGGTGACTGTGCAGAAAACTAAAACTTTAAACATCGAGAAGTGGAATCCCCTCTGGTATACTTTCTTTCTGGGTCCCCCCCCCCTCCTTTCTTTTCCTCTTTCATCTCTGCTTTCTCTTCCTTTGGGTCCTCACACAACCCCTACTTACAGTAAGTTTATATCTGTCGACCCACCTGGCGTGGAGTCTGTGGGAGTACAATAGTTCAACCGATGTATATGATGGGCGGATGTATGGACTGCTCCCCAGGACTTAACGGGGTAACGCCTGCCGAGGCTGGCTGGCACCTATCACACCAGTGTCCTTGCAGATCACTGAGCGTCCAATATGGACTCCCACGGGGTCTCCAATGGTTGAAACTTGACTAGTCAACAGACTAGCACATTATAATCCCAGGGGGTATATATATGTCTTTATCTGACTTTGGGTTGTTATGTTATACATTTTATGCCTAAGGTGGCTGCGTCCACTGCTTTCACGATGGGAACTTAATCCCGTGCTCGTTTACCTTTGTATGTAAAATTGAAAACTTATTGAATAAAAGAATTTATAAAAACAAAAAGAAGTGAAATCCATGTGATTAATTCGGCATTTGAAATATGGCCTTATTTTCATCCACTGTTAAGGTGGCTTCTAAAGTTGTCAAGTAGACAATTAAAACTTTTTTAATGTTTTAGGTCTTGTTTTACTTGTTTATGCATTTTTGTTAAACCTTGACAAAGTAAAAATTTCCGTAGATGTTTGGTTTCACTTTTTTTCTGTTAATTGAAAATTACAGCTGCAGTTTCATTGATTCATCACTTTGCTCCAGTTTTACACATTTTGCCTTTGTATGTGGAGTGCTTGTCGTTTAAGTGATCCTAGATGCCAATGGCAAATTTAGCAGGATCTGTCAATTTGACAATAACTGACTCATTTGCATACCTATATCATTTATATATATATATATATACAGTATATTTTCAAGGCTTTGTATTTGGTTTTATAAAAACCCTGTTCAGTGTTTATTTAATAACCTGACAATTGCACATAAATGTAAAAAAAGTTTGTAATTAAATCATTTTGCAATACCTTAATTATACAATGCTCCAAATAGACACACTGCCTTTTTAAGGCTGTAGTGTCATCTTCAGGCTGAAGGCTTATTTTGTGATGGAAGCTTCCAGTCCTGCTTGTGTTCACTATTTCATAGCTGACATATTCATCACATGACAAGAATCACTCTTATTGGTACCTGATCGTTAGAGGGGATGGGTCAATGACAGCACAATGTTGGCTGTTATCTGTGAAATGAATGATGTAGAGAAATGCATCCTCAGCAAGGGGCATCATGCAATAGGACATTTTTGGTAAAGACTGTTTCATGTCATTTGATGTGGTTGAGAGAGCTTATCAAATGCACAGTCATTGCCTCCAGGGCCATTCATATTAAAAATGCTTAACTAGGGGGCGCGGCCTGAAGCAGGACCAAGATGGCCGTCTAAACCTTATCCTCCACCACACATGCTCCCTTTCTTTCAGCTTATTGCAAAGCCTCATTTCCTTTCTATCATGGGAAAAGTTGGACGTAACACCCCAGTGGCAAAACCACCCCGGGATTCAGGCACCCAGCTCAGCCACAACCTCCGTGAGCTGTTTCGCCCTCAGCCTACCGAATGACACGTGGGAGCTCCGATGCCATCGGCCTCCACCGACTATTCTCCCTATAGCAGCCCAGATCGGGAGCTTCAAGAAGCCTCATGTCCCGACAGGAGCGATATTCTAGCTCTCATGAACCAGATGCCTGGAATGCCTGATCTTAACTCGATTTTCCAGGATATTAAATCGACATTGTTGATTGCTATCTTTGTTCTGAAGGCGGATGTCCAAGCCTTGGCTTCTCGCAACCACGTCGTGAAAGATATGGTTTCCAACCATGCCTTATCCATAGGACGCCTTCAACAAATGGCCGACTTTCATAACACTCGCCTGATTGAGATGTAACAACACATGGACCTCGACAATGGAGACCACAACTATACACATCAGAGTGAGAGTGGTTCCAGAGGCTGTCGACACCAATCAACTAGAATTTGCTCTACTCCACATCTTTAACAACCTACTTGACCGACCGTCGAAATCTCCGATTGTGTTTGAGTGCTTCCACTGCGCACTGCGGGCCAGAGGTGGCGACACAGACCCACATATGCTGCATAGTGGACTTTCGTTTGAAGGAAAAGATTCTTCGCAGGGCCCAGGAGAGAGCATGCCTACTCTTCCATGAGAGTGAGATTCAGCTATAGAAAGATCTCCCCCACATTACTCTCCAGCAAAGCAAGGCCCTTTGTCCGCTTTTACAGTCTCTCCGCTCCTGGGGTATTCCCTACAGGTGGTGAATTCTATTTGGCCTTGCAGCTTTGAGTGCTGGCCACACTTTTCTCCTTCCATCATGCTCTGAGCTACAGAGCTTCTTTTCTCAACTCCGCATTCCTACTCTGGACCTCCTGGACTGATATGGAGCATTTCACCAAGCTGAGGGTCTTCGGGGATCCTCCTCTTCATCTCCATCTAAACGTCGCAGTCCACCCACACAGGAATGAGCAGATTTAGAGTTCCTGTCTACTCAGATCTATACTCCTGCTCAAGACCTTATGCAAGATCTTCCCCTGCAAGGCTGTCATTCTAGATGCATTTGATGTGATGATTGAATTTCCATCAAAATTCCTTCCACAGTGACTGCTTCCCCCTGGGTCTCTGCTACATCATATTCCACTGTCCCACTGCTCACCATGTTTTTCCTTTCCCTCCTGACCTTCAAGATTTCCTTTGCTCTCAAACAGATCTCAGGTACTGTGTTCTCTTGTTAATTACCTGTTGTTTTTGCCCTAAGTACCACTCCATTTTTTGATCTCCTCCCCCTGATTCCCTTGTACACGTAGCATACCGGAGACTGCCCCATGGATGCTTCCTCCATACACAAATCATCTTATCTTCATTGAACTCTCCTTCTCGACTGTGACACTACGTGGTATCGTACCTGTATTGTTTCCACACATGTTTGCATTGTTATGCTTTTTATACGTATAATGTTGCTCTAGTACCATGTTTTGCTATTCACCAATGGTGTTGTGTACCTCAGTGTTATCCACACTCCTGCACCAATTTTTCTCCCTCCTTTCCTGCTGCCGGCTTTTTATTACCTTACTCTCCATCACACTGGTATAAACGTCACCACTGCCAATTTGCCTGCAGATACACATGCTAATAACATATGTCTTTAGTCAGCATGTTATTACATTTTTAAATGATATGTTTTTGTTTTGCGTTGTTTTAAGAGGCGGTTCCCATCTATTCCCCTTCCATCCTTCCCTTCACCGTAGCCCTCGCTTTTTCCCTGCTCTCTTCTTCCTGCCCCCTTCTTTTCCTTCCCTGTCCTTTATCTATCCCTCCTCCTTTTGCCTCTTCCCTTTTCCCTAATTTCCAGGATGGGTCTTTATATGACTTTTTGGGATTCCCTTCCACCATGTGGTCCATTAGGATTACACATCGCTTGCTCCTGTTTAACACATTGTATTTCACTTAGTTGCCTATTGTGAAACATAATTGTACCCTGCCCCTTTTCTGTTGTGTGGAGCAGTTTTTTTATTGATACTTTGCTATCTGCCAATGGTGCTGTGTACCTCAGTAATGTCTGCATCCTGTATGTGATGCTTCCCCCTTCTATATTAAAACTGGATTTACTAATCTTATTTTCCATTACACTGATGATCACGACACCACTGCAACTTTAATTGCCAAGCCTTCTTTCGACAATGCATACCCTCAGTTACCAAGTTGATATTTTTAGAAATGCAATGTTTGTGTTTGATGAGGTTAATCCCACCCTTCATCTCTTTCTCCTTTTTTTCCATCATTTGTGCCTCCCTGTCTCCCCCCCCCTCTCTTTTCCAATCCCTTCCTTCTCTCGTTCTCTTCTTTCCTCCCTTCCCCTTTTCCCTACTACTTCTCCTCCTCGCTTCCCTTTTTCCTGGATCTCCAAAATAACTCCTTGTACCACCTCACGACATTTCCCTTCACTATGCTGTTCTTTAGGATCACACAGCGATTGCTTATGCTTAGCACTTTATTTTTTTTATTCTTTATTTTATAAAACAGGAATATCCATACAAGAATATAGCACATCTGTAGCAATACATTTCAAGCAATGCACATAGTGCCAATTCAGATAACAGGCAAAAGCTCTATCGCATGGATCCTGTAACTTTTACAAAAGTATACATAAAAGGGAACACGTAAAAACATTAGGGGTAGGTATAGACATGTATGGTCCTCCCGTCTCTTGCCAAAGGCCATAGAGCATTTGTGTACCAGAACAGAGATAGGTGTTGTAGACATGACTATTCGTTCTGCTCGAGATGGGTCAGCTACGTGGGTGCTTCAGCCTATCATCATCTGAATGTTCAAGTATGGGGGGGTTTACATAATGGTTCATGACAGTAGGGATCTACAGATGATAGATGATAAGCCCGTAGCATCCCGTACTTAGTTAACTGTCAGCACGGAAATATGAGACACCTAACTAAACAGTTGAGGTAACATGGTCACAAGAGACCAACATAGAACAGGATCTGGAGAGTCAGGTATAAGCAATGAGAGATAGAGAGATTTGTGATGTTTTGTTTATCTTCATCAAAGAGAACAGGTGTTCACACAGGTATGTACTGCCACACATGGAGAGCATTTGAGCAGCTTGGGAACGCAGCTGGGGCATTGTTACATAGTTACATAGTATTTGAGGTTGAATAAAGACATAAGTCCATCAAGTCCAACCTATTGTGTGTGTGTGTGTGTGTGTATAGGTCCCTGAGTGTTCTCATTCTTAAGAGTACCTGTACCCTTGTACATTACGGTCTCTCAGGAAATCGTCCAAAAGCTTCTTGAATGATTCCAGACTATTTGCGGAAATCACTGCTTGAGGCAGCGAGTTCCATACCCTAACCGCGCGAACTGAGAAGAACCCCATTCGCCCCTTGTGTTTGAATTTTTTTCTACCAGTTTTAGGTGGGGCCTCTACTCTTTGTTATGGAATTAATCTTAAAGAGTTTGTTGCTATGACTATAGAACATTTTGTACATGAAAATCATGCCCCCCTTAATCTCCTTACTTCCAACGTAAACATATATAAATTTAGTAGCCTTGTCTCATAGTTCTGGTTCTCCATCCCCTTGATGAGTTTGGTCGCCCTCCGCTGGACTTTCTCCAGCTCAAGGACATCCTTTCTGTGTACCGGTGCCCAAAACTGGACTGCATACTCCAGGTGAGGCCGAACCAGTGATGTGTAAAGTGGCAAAATTATAGACTTGTCCCTGCAAAACATTCCCTTCTTGATGCAGGACAGGATTCTACTAGCTTTGCTTACAGCAACCTGGCACTGTAATCTATTATTTAGTTTGTGGTCTACAATGACCCCCAAGTCTTTCTCCATTTCCGACTTCCCTAGCGGCATACTCATAATTGTATAACCCATTTGCCTATTTTTAATCCCAAAGTGCATACCTTTGCATTTATCGACATTAAACCTCATCTGCCACATATTTGCCCACTCCCCTATTTTATCCAGGTCCTCCTGCAATGTTATACTATCTTGGTCTGTTTCTATTACCCTCCCAATTTTGGTATCGTCAGCAAACACTGAGATATCGCTGTTTACTCCGTCCCCGATGTCGTTAATAAACAGGTTGAAAAGCTTTGGGCCCACGCTAATGACACTAGCCCAGTCTGAAAGGGCGCCATTTATTGATACTCTCTGTACCCGTTCCTTTAGCCAGTTCTCTATCCATGTACACACCCTTCCATCTATGCCCATACTTCTCAGCTTGTATAGTAGGCGTTTGTGTGGTACCGTATCAAAAGCCTTTGAGAAATCCAGATATACCACATCCACAGACCTCCCTCCATCCAGATCTCTACTTACCCCCTCGTAAAAAGTCAGTAGGTTAGTCTGACAGGAATGGTCTTTCCTAAACCCATGCTGATTGTCATTAACTATACCATTATCCTGAACAAATTCTACCAAGTAGTCCTTAATCAGTTTACAAGCTACAGATGTAAGACTAACTGGTCTCTAATTCCCAGGTTGGCATCTTGCCCCCTTCTTAAATATTGGAACTACCGTAGCCCTATACAGTATATCACACAGTATAATACAGCGACATATACAGTATAATACGTCGGCCTATACAGTATATCACACATTATAATTCAGCGGCCTATACAGTATATCACACGGTATAATAACAAAGCCTGTACATTTAATTATTAAAAAGCATGATACATAATTACAATAAAACTTTTTTATTTACTTTCCCTTTAAGAAATATCCTAAATATTTAAATAATAAAAACCAAAAACAGACATTAAATAGTAGAATGCATTTACAACAAAAGAATTTACTTACAAAAAAAGTTTTTCCATCTTGTGCCCGCTTCTGTGGATTCTTCCCCTGCTTTCTCTCCTCATTGCACAGGCCCCATAAGCTCTTCACCCCTGCTCTGAGGTCTGGCAAGGCAGGGACAGCCACGGGCCTTTCCTACAGAACCTGCAGGGCACTTCCAGCTTTAAAGATGGCCGCCACGCAGCCACCGATTGCTGGCCATCTTTATGACACTGGAACGATGCGGCAGGCCCGCGCGGAGGGGACGCCAATCCTGGGGACACTCGGAGCTTTCAGTAGAACATCGACAGTCGGCTGCCTGTTGCCCATGTTGCCATGGCACCCTGTGCGGCCGCACACCCCCAAAGGCCGGCCCTGGCTGTATGAATGATTGATGCTGACGCCGCCCACAATCCTGAATAGGATTGGAATCGAGCGGCAGACTAAATCCAGGCTTATTACCAAAAGCTATATAACTTTATTCCCATGGGCACTTCCCTTCTGCAGAGGCTCTAAGATCATCTGCTATCCATACCTATCTTTCACGGTTTGGTTCCCAACCCCTCCAGCAGACAGCAAGTATGGAGCTCAAGGCCCCTATCGCTACCCAAGAGGTCCAAAAGGCGATATTGCAACTCAAACCTGGCAAAAAGCCCAGGGCTGGATGAGCTTACTCCTCTATATTACAAAACTTTCTCAGATACTCTGGTTCCACACATTCTAACTGCTTTTGACTCCACATACTCTGTAACATGCTCCTTGCCCCACCTTCTATTACCGTCCTTCTGAAACCGAGCAAAGACCCTAGTACTAGTATATAAACTAGTGCATCACTCATTCTGAGCTTGCTCACACAG
>NW_017306918.1:882151-885546 GCF_000935625.1 Nanorana parkeri
GAGGGGATCGTGGCAGGCAGTGCTGAGGTCCCCATCGCTGCCACCCGTCCTGTAGGTAACCGCTCCTCCAGGCCGCTGCAGCTACAGAACGGCCGGGAGGAGAGAGAGCTGACAGGAGGGATCGCAGCTGCGGACATGGTCTA
This sequence comes from Nanorana parkeri, assembly GCF_000935625.1. Lineage (NCBI taxonomy): Eukaryota > Metazoa > Chordata > Amphibia > Anura > Dicroglossidae > Nanorana > Nanorana parkeri. The sequence goes on from NW_017306918.1 coordinate 882,295, forward strand.
CATGTCTGTCGGATGCAGACCGTGTTGCTGAATCTGCGCCGACACTCGGATCCTTGCGGCCAGCGCTCTTTCAGTGAACGCTGGCCGAAAGGATTGTGAAGAATTGATTCGTAAGGTCTGAGCTGGGGGGGCACGGACTGCGGTTGTGTGTGTGCGTGTGTATATATATATGTACAGGGGTTGTATTTTTTTACGTGGGGGGGTGGAGTAGAATTGTAATAGGCTGCATTCACATCTTTATTTTGGGTGCAATTAGGGATTTCTGCGTCAGGAACTTGCGTTTTCCTGCAACAGAAATCCCTAAATTGGCGTTTACAAATGGCAGCTGTCACCTAAGTTACCGATCAGGTATGTGCAGGCATGTAATCGCCTGCACACCGCATGTAAAGATACGTGATATGTTTACATTCAGTTAGGAATCAATCACTCTCCCTGGACGCATCGATTGTGCATTCAGGGAGAGTGTTTTCTAACCGCAGGTGATCATATCACATTCCATAACATGCGGTGTGCAGGAGTTTACATGGAGCTGCTATCACCTGATCATTAACTTGAATAGGTGACAGCTGTCACTTGTAAACGCCAGATTAGGGATTTCTGCTGCAGGAAAACGCACGTTTCTGATGCAGGAATCCCTAATCGCACCTAAACCTACAGATATGAATAGGGCCTTATTGTGAGTATATTGGTGTCTGTACTACTTAAAGGAGAACCATGCGGTTAGGGCTTTTCCCCATAGTCCTCCTATGGGTAACGGGAGGACACAAACTAGCATCCTCCCGTCACCCTAAGCTCAGTATACCGCGAGCTAATGGACTAATGTCTTTATCCAACCTCAAATACTATGTAACCCTACCGCCCTGTCTCTTTACTGAGCGTCAATGTGAAACTACAAGCGAAAGTACTTGCGGACCGTCTCCTGCTTTTTCTTCCTAAACCGATATATGTTGATCAGACTGGTTTCATTCCTGGTAGGGAATGCAGAGGTAACACTATCAAAGCATTTGAACTTCACCGTTGGCATCAAAGAAAGGGCGTAGCGGGTTTCCTCCTACTGACATGGGGATGGTGTTTGACAGAGTAACCTGGGATTACATGTTTGTCTCTTTAGGCCAGCTTGGTCTTGGCCCCAATATGCTGGCATGCATTACTTTGCTGAACTGGAATCCATTCGCTAGAATCTGGATGAATGGGTCTCTGTTAGACACCTTTTCTGTCTGAAAAGCATGAGACAGGGATGCCCCTTGTCCCCTCTGCTTTTTGTTTTGTCCCTAGAGCCTTTTCTTCGTAAAATTCGACTGGATCTGAATATACATTGCTTCTCTACCCCGCACAAGGAGTTCAAGATCGCAGCTTTTGCTGATAATCTTCTTTTCTTCTTGACCCAACCGCTTACATTTCTCCCGAATTTTTTTAAAAGCTTTTCAAGATTTTTTCCTTGATTTCCTCCTTTAAGATCAACCTAGCAAAATCTTCTGCACTTAACATTTCCCTTCCAGAAGACACTGTTCATTTTTGCAAGTCTTATTTCCCTTTTACCTGGGAGACGTCAGCTTTCACATACTTAGGGATAAAACTCCCATCTAATTTGAACAAGCTCAAGTCCCTCAATTTTCGCCCTTTGCTATCTCAATTACAACAGGGTCTGAAAGAATCCTTATTTTCCTGGTTCAGAAACAGGGGGTGTCCCAAGGCCGGGTGACACCCTGACCGGTTACCGGGTGACACCCTGACCGGTTACCGGGTGACACCCCCGCATGCACGTCAATCTTATTGAGACCTGCCAGCAGCCACCTTGGTGATGAACGCCGGTAGAGAGAGGATGGAACACTCACCCTGCGGGATAAGGTATGCCGCCGGGTCCCCTCCTCTCTCCCGGAACTGCAGGGATTTATATTTATTGTACAGTTTGTGTATGCTATAATCATAAGTGGATTGCATGTATGTACAATTTTGATACTTACAATGTGGTAGTAGAAAGAAGTAGAAGTATTTTGTGCTGCATAGATAGGACGTTAAACAGTTAAATGCACAGAATGGATATAAAAGGCAGTGGTGTCATGTAAGCAGTAAGCTCCTAAGGAAGTTGATAGACTGAATGCATGGATCTCTAAATGCTGGCATGTGTATAACTTTTATATGCTTTTAATTTTTAAAGTAAATGTAATGCACAAGGCAGGCAGCCCTGTTTATATTATCTCTCCTTCACTGTTAAAGCATTGTTTACTTGTAAACTGAAGGCAGCACATATTAAGTATAATGTATCGCAGGAAGAGAATGCATCTTAGTAAGATCTTGGTAAGGCAAAAATACATGAAAGGAGACACTGTAGCATGGCCACAAGATTCTAGTCCGTTAGTTTCATACAGGGTTTGGTGGAGGTGTATAAAAACTAAGATATACTAAGAAAATTAAGATTTGTATAAAAACTAATATAAATTAAGATTTTTTTTTTAATTAAATAAAACTGTGCCAGGCAGTAACCTGTAACAAGACTTCAATTAGATCATTAAAAGATGAATTATCTCTCGTCGTTGAGTTGCCATATTCAGTGGCGGACCTATGGAACAATGGGCCCTGGTGCAAGATCCTCGCCCTGCCCACCTAAAGCCGTTACCATTCTGCATTTCTGTATAAAGGACTACAACTCCCAGCAGTACTTTATACCGAAATGCAGAAACGCAGAATGGCAATGGCTATAGGGGACTTCAACTTCCAGCAATATTCTCTACAAAAATGCAGAATGGTAACGGATATAGAGAACTACAACTCCCAGCAATACTTTCTAAAGAAATGCAAAATAATAACGGCTGTAGGAGACTACAACTTCCAGCATTACTCTCTACAGAAACGCAGAATGGTAATGGCTATAGGTCACTACAACTTCCAGCATTATTCTCTACAGAAACGCAGAATGGTAACGGCTATAGGAGACTACAACTTCCAGCAATATTTTCCACAGAAATGCAGAATAGTAATGGCTATAGGAGACTACAGCTTCCAGTAATACTCTCTACAGAAACGCAGAATAATTCCATCAGTTATAGAAGACTACAAAACATGTCACACAACTTAGGCACATACAGAAGATGAAACCATCACCTCACCACCTCCTCATCGCGGCAGGAACACCATGTAGCTGGGAGAGGCGCAGGCTGTTTAATCAGGAAGGTCCTCCCAGCAGAGGCCCGAGCGCTGCCGCAACGTGTGCTTGGGGCTCTGCCTCACTGCCGTGCGGCCATTTAGAAGTGC
>NW_017306918.1:885564-890756 GCF_000935625.1 Nanorana parkeri
TGAGATTTCAGTAATACCTTTTGGTTGTAAATTATTAAAAATCTGTCGCCACAATTTAGGAATTTAGGAAGTGTGATCAAATGTGGTTCAGCTACTTCTGATTCTGTTTTACCTTGATAATATTAAGTCATTCAAAATTTTTACAATTCTTTTTGCTTTATGCAGTAAAACCGAAGCTGACAGGAACACAGGTTTTTAGAAAGTATGACTTGGAGAGACTAAGTCAGTACATTGACTGGAAGCCATTCTTTGATGTATGGCAGCTCAAAGGAAAATACCCCAATAGAGCCTTTCCAAAAATCTTCAATGACAAGTCTGTTGGTAAGTAAATATCTTGTATTGCACATATTACCAATTATTTACTGCATGTGTGTGTGTGTGTGTTAAATAGTTTACTCATAGATCAGTTCTCTACTGTTTTGTTATTGGAATTTGGACATTATCTACTCTGTCCCCTGAGCTGGTAGGACTGGAAATAACCATTCACTGTAAATTTACTGTGATGTGTTCACAAACTATCTCTTTATTAAGTGCTAACCTGCTGCATTTAGAAAATGTGCACAATAAAGGTTTGAAATTAGTATTTTTTCCATTCCACACCTAAAATAATGTCAGAGTATCAAGAGCAAATGCATGCAATAACCCATAGCACAAATCAGGTGGCTGAGTGCTCTAATGCTGGGACAAATTGTACATTCACATTCCTTAGTCACATGGTGTTTTGATAACAAATGCATGAATTTGGAAAATAAAAAATATATTTTTTTTTTTTTATGAGGTCCAATCATGAGATGTTTGGGTGGTAGATTGCGAATGAGATAAATATGCTGTATAGAGGAAAAGTAAATGAATTGTGCTGCAAGACAAAAATGTATATAATTATACATCCATTGATACACATGCATCATTGTGCCTAACATAACAGTCAACACAGTTCTATCCTAAAGCAGAATATCAGGCAACTAACTTTTACCTTTTATCTGTTGTGTATTCACTAAAAAAAATAAATGATAAATAAAAAAATAAATAAATGGGTAGCACCCCCCCTGACCCCTGAAGGCCTGAAGAGGACCACAAAGGCAGAGAGGGCGGACATTTCCCTCTCAGGGTTGGATCCTTAGCCGGGTTGTGGGATGTGAACAGTAAATTGGGGGCCTTTACTTTTTAGATGCTTTATTATAGAACAGCCAAACTGGGAGAGTGGGTATAGGGCTTAGGTTTGCCACATGTCTGGGATTCACCCGGACAGTACGTTTTTTGAGTTTTGCGCCCGGGTTTCCAGCCAGCTGACACCCGGACACAAGACACTAAGTGCAGACAGATGCGGCTGCCGAGGTCCCCACCAAGCACGGGATGTCAGCCAGCCACATGCGCCTGAAGCTCCATCTTCCTGTGAGCCGCAGGCTCAAGCAGGCACAAGCTGGCCCGCACATCTCCTCCTCTGTCACGCTGCCTGCCTCCGGACCCCTGGTGGGACACCGCACAGAAAAGCCTGCATAGCCACCTGAAAGCCTGCACAGCCCACCTTAGAGTCAGCATTGCCCACCTGAAGGTCTCCACACACCTTACGATAATGGCGGGAAATCCCGCGATCGTACGATTATCGTAAGGTGTGTGGAAGCCGTGCGACCTCTACTACTGTAAACTTACGGATATGTTTGAAAACCCGCCGAGCATCGTACGATGTTCGGCGGGTTTGTGGCATGTCCGTACGATAAAAGCAGTACGGGCCGGTGTGCGCAAGCGCACACTGCCCGTTCGGCATTGCGGTCATCGGAAGCCCGCCCCTCAGGGGGCATGGCTTGCGATCATCGCAAGTACGATCTGCCTATGCAAGATAGGCAGATCGTACGTTTTTTTTAAGTACCTTACAACCATCGCAACATCAGGGCGTCGTCCCAGAACAACACAGCATATGTAGATTCATATTATTTTGTATTGCTCGTATTTGTAATCCTCTATATCCGGTCTCCTTACTACCTCCTGTGGCTGCCTCTCCTCACTTTCTCCTCTATATTCTCGCAAAAAAACAATTGCGGTGCTTGTGTGTTTGGGTTTCACTTAAAGAAAAGGTTGCAACCCTAATAGGGCTTCAGACATCCATAGCAAAATAGACTCCAGATTTACCAGTCTCTTCAAGCTTCCAAAGTGCAGGAATACTTTAGTTGTGCTGCCTTCCTGGCACCTCCAGCAGTCATGGTTCTCCTCTGGTTCTTCTTTCCAGATAGTTCCAGACGCCACCTGGCTCCACATATGGCCTCATGCAGGCTTAATGCCAAGTAAGCATCTCCAACCTTGTACATGCCACCCACAGACTGAACAGAGCACATGGCAATTCCTGAGTATTTATACACTTCCCCAGTATGCACCACTGGCCATGGAACTCCTAGTGATTGGCTGGTGAGGCATAGACACTCCTAATATTTAGGGTCACACCCCACTACAGGTAGGTGCAATCGCATAGCTGAGCACCTAGAAATGACCAAATGATACCAGATTACAAATCATCCAGACTGATTACAGTGCTAGCAACACTATATTTAAATAGCCACTCCAAGGGGCTATATTCTGTTACAACCACCACTTTATGTATTTCCACATACCTTTCTGAGACACATCTGTACGGATAGTATGACAACCTACTAACTTGGTGATATTCAAAGATAGTATTCAACTCCATAAGAAGACTCAGAGTAGAATCCAATGTAGTTTATTTGCCTTCTCAATACAGAGGATGTGATTCCTTGTCATTCTTAGAGTGAAAAGACATTCCCATCTTTGCCATTAACAGGTTAAACAGAGACCCTCTTTCCTCAGTGAGGGATGATGCAGAAAGAGGAAGTGAGAAGGGAGGATGGGATGGTCTAGAGAGGACTGTACCGATACAAAAAACAGCAGGGGTAAAAGGCAGATACCAAAGTATACACGGATTATTATTATTATTATACAGGATTTATATAGCTCCAACAGTTTGCACAGCGCTTTACAATATAAGGAAGACATTACAATCACAATACAATTCAAGACAAGATGGTAAGGAGGGATAGGCTTCCCTGAAGAGGTGAGTCTTAAGGGATCGCCTAAAGGCAGTCAGAGTGGGAGATAGATGGACAGGTTGGGGTAGAGAGTTCCATAGGATGGGAGAGACTCTAGTGAATTTCTGGAGGCGAGCTTGGGAGGAGTTGATGAGGAAGCTGGAAAACAGGATGTCTTTTGAAGAGCGGAGGGGATGGTTCGGGTGATGCTCTGAAACCAGGTTTGAGATATAGCCAGTGGCTGAGTTGTAGATGGCTTTGTAAGTGGTTGTTAATATTTTGAATTGTATCCTATGGGCTATTGGAAGCCAGTGGAGGGATCGCCAGAGGGGGGTTGCAGACACTGAGCATTTGGTTAGGTGAATGTGTCTAGAAGCTGCATTCATGATAGACTCAAGGGGGATAGCCTGTATAGAGGTAGGCCAATGAGGATGGAGTTGCAATAGTCAAGACGAGAAATAACAAGTGAGTGAATGAGTAATTTTGCGGTTTCATTGGTGAGGGAGGGGCGTATTTTGGAGATGTTACGAAGGTGAAGACGGCAGGATTTGGATAGTGATTGGATGTGGGGACGAAAGGTGAGGTCCTAGTCAAGGATGACACCTAGGACCTTGGCACAGGGGGAGGGCTGGATAGTTGTGTTAACAATCTCAAGGGAAAAGTTTGGGGAAGGTTCATGGGCGAGAGGAAATATTTTGAGCTCAGTTTTTGAAAGGTTGAGTTTTAAAAAGTGTTGTGACATCCAGACTAATATGTCAGTTAGTAGATTAGTGGCACACAAGGACACTGAGGGGGTGAGTTGTGGAGTAGAAAGATAGATTTGAGTGTCATTGGCATAGAGGTGGTATTGGAAGCCATGTGAGGTTATTAACTGACCAAGGGAGGAGGTGTAGATAGAGAAGAGAAGGGGTCCAAGGACAGAGCCTTGAGGGACCCCTAAAGGAAGAGGAAGGGAGGAGTTAGATTTGTAGGTGACACTAAAGGAGCGCTTAGATAGGTAGGGGGAGAACCATGAGAGAGCAGAGTCTTGTAGGCCAAGCGAGTGGAGTTTTTTGAGGAGGAGCAGGTGGTCAACAGTGTCAAAAGCAGCAGAAAGGTCTAATAGCAAGAGTAAGGAATAGACTTCCGGTTCCGGCGCCCGATGTAGCAGACGCAGAGTGTAGAGCTCCCGCGCGGCCAAGGATAATCTTTATATAAAATCGTGCCACGGCACACCACAACCCGAAATAGTCAACCGACTACTTACACTACCTTCTATAATACCAGGAGCATGGACAAATTTCTCGCTAAACGGCGCACAGGACCGCGGGGAAAAGGCACTCCAGTCCGGGGTAAGCGGCCTCTGACCCAACATAAGATGGCAGCCACTCCTGAGCTTCAGGATGCCAGCGCCTCCTCGGAAGAAGACATGCCTGCACTGTCTGATCACAGTATAATTGCGGCAGAAGTAGCCAAATTACTTCGCCCCACCATCCAGGATGCCGTAACCAAAGCGGTTCATAAGGGAATACAATCTCTACGCCAAGATCTAATGCATCATGCGAACAGGATTACAGAGGCGGAATCACGCATAGCGTCCCTGGAGGAAGGAGCGGACTCATCGTTGACACATCGACAGTCCACCGACAAGCAGGTCCAACAGCTCCTAGACAAAGTCGACGACCTGGAAAACCGCTCACGACGGAACAACGTACGGATCGTAGGCCTTCCAGAGTCCTATCGACCATCGTTGCTGGCATCTATCTGTGCCATTAATATACCGGATCTCCTCGGACTGGACCCAGGGTGCAAAGTGGAACGTGCTCACCGAGTGGGGCCCCCCAACCCGGACAGGAAGGGTCCGCGCCCGGTGATAGTAAGATATTTGGATTACACTGATCGTCTGGTGGTTATGCAGGCCTTTCGCGCCAAAAAAGAGCTATACCTGGACGGCCATCGCCTCCTAATCTTCGCGGACTATTCTGCGGAGGTTACAAGAAAACGCAAAATGTTCAACAAAGTCTGCTCTCTTTTGTACCAAAAAAGAGTCAGATTCACCTTGGCTTACCCAGCGATTCTTCGATTCCAGACGGAAGATGGATCACCTCATTCGTTCCGAGACCCGGAGGCCGCATTCAAATTCATGGAACAGATGACGTCACATGCAGATCCCATGGC
>NW_017306918.1:893238-907350 GCF_000935625.1 Nanorana parkeri
ACTTCCGGTTCCGGCGCCCGATGTAGCGGACGCAGAGTGTAGAGCTCCCGCGCGGCCAAGGATAATCTTTATATAAAATCGTGCCACGGCACACCACAACCCGAAATAGTCAACCGACTAATTACACTACCTTCTATAATACCAGGAGCATGGACAAATTTCTCGCTAAACGGCGCACAGGACCGCGGGGAAAAGGCACTCCAGTCCGGGGTAAGCGGCCTCCGACCCAACATAAGATGGCAGCCACTCCTGAGCGTCAGGATGCCAGCGCCTCCTCGGAAGAAGACATGCCTGCACTGTCTGATCACAGTATAATTGCGGCAGAAGTAGCCAAATTACTTCGCCCCACCATCCAGGATGCCGTAACCAAAGCGGTTCATAAGGGAATACAATCTCTACGTCAAGATCTAATGCATCATGCGAACAGGATTACAGAGGCGGAATCACGCATCGCGTCCCTGGAGGAAGGAGCGGACTCATCGGTGACACATCGACAGTCCACCGACAAGCAGGTCCAACAGCTTCTAGACAAAGTCGATGACCTGGAAAACCGCTCACGACGGAACAACATACGGATCGTAGGCCTTCCAGAGTCCTATCGACCATCGCTGCTGGCATCTATCTGTGCCATTAATATACCGGATCTCCTCGGACTGGACCCAGGGTGCAAAGTGGAACGTGCTCACCGAGTGGGGCCCCCCAACCCGGACAGGAAGGGTCCGCGCCCGGTGATAGTAAGATATTTGGACTACACTGATCGTCTGGCGGTTATGCAGGCCTTTCGCGCCAAAAAAGAGCTATACCTGGACGGCCATCGCCTCTTAATCTTCGCGGACTATTCTGCGGAGGTTACAAGAAAACGCAAAATGTTCAACAAAGTCTGCTCTCTTTTGTACCAAAAAAGAGTCAGATTCACCTTGGCTTACCCAGCGATTCTTCGATTCCAGACGGAAGATGGATCACCTCATTCGTTCCGAGACCCGGAGGCCGCATTCAAATTCATGGAACAGATGACGTCACATGCAGATCCCATGGCGGCGGGTCGGTCTCCTCTTCCGTGCCGCACCACAACTCCAGCCAGAAAGACAGCGGTGCGCCTGCCAATGACACCTACAGATTCGCCTTGAACAGGGTAAGCAGCAACCGGGACTCTGTCAGGTATGTCAGCCCTATATTTCTATGAAGATATCACCGGAGGGTGGAATATGACTTTTCAGCAGCATGCTTACCTATTCGCTCATAACCCTAGCCCCGAGATGTGATATACTCCAAAATATCTCCCCAAGCCCCTCCGCCCCTAGCAAAACATCTGCAAGGGACAGACTATACTCTAACCCCTATGAAGATAGAAGGCAAGACCGACATCAAGAGAGTATAACAGGAACGGCTATGTTGTCACTATCTGCTGCTACACGCAAGGGGGCTTGATGCAATCCATACAAACTCAGGTTTTGGCCCCCCACTACAATTTTTTTTTTTTTTTCTTAGTAGAACTGTGACTGGGACAAGTTTGAGGCACAAATGCTCATCACATGGGTCTAAGCCCCTGGCATAGCGGAAGCGAACGCTCACTCTGTAATGCTATAAAGGGAAAAAAGTGAAGTCTCGAAATGTTTACCAAAGTTTTACCATTTTTGTTTTTTTTTCTATGGTTTCAGTTTTTTTTTGCACTGTTTGTTATGTGTTTGGCCCAAAGTTATGGTCAGGTTGAGCGCAGAGCCACAGCCGACATGCTTCGAGCATGGGCCCAAGTTACACGATGCTTATCGATAACAAGTGTTTTTGTTGTAATGTATAACCCATACGAATGTTCACCTTCTATTTTACAATGTTCATCTGACCCAGTAATATTGATAGCCTATAGTCACTATGAGCACCATAGTAAGAAATACAATATATGTCTGCATGTCGTCATTCACAATATTGATAATGGTTAAGTTCGATTGTGATTCATCCCTGATACCGAATAACATAACATGAGAGTGATCTCCTGGAACATTAATGGCCTGAGATCCCCATCCAAGCGCATGATGGTACTTCGGCATCTGAAAAAGATGAAACCAGACATTGTGTTCTTGCAGGAGACCCACCTATCCGGCGATGATGCTAACAGAATGCGAAAACTGTGGGTGGGCGAGGTCATCAGCTCACCAGCCGTAGGTAGAAGGGCAGGGGTAGCAATACTGTTGAGTAAATCCTTCACCTACAAAATAGTACATACTGATGCAGACCTGGAGGGGAGGAGACTATTGGTTAAAATTCAGGTGCATAACAAATTGTTTTCGCTTTATAACGTATATTTTCCAAACTCCCCAACAGTTGCTTATTTCCAGGAGACCACTTCATGGATTCTACAAGATGACAATCCCCACAAGCTCATGGGGGGCGACTTCAACTCGGTCATGGCCTTGAATGAGGATAGGTCAAGCAAACCTAGACCGAATTCGGGGACGGGAGCCCCCTCATCTACTCCTCTTCTAGACATGTCCACCACTGTCAACTTTGTGGATGTCTGGAGGGTCCGGAATCCCCTGGAACGTGAGTACACGCACTTTTCTTCTGTACACGGCTCCTTCGCCAGGCTGGACTACTTCTTGGCGACGGAGACGGTGGACTCTCTAGTCACTGACACAACCCTATACCCCATAGCCATTTCAGACCATGCGCCGATCATGGTACAGATGGTATCTTCCCTTCCAAGAGGCGACTTCTACATATGGCGTTTTCCATCCCATTTATATTCAGATAATGAATTTAAATCAATGCTGACTGAAGCATGGCGAGACTACGAGTCCTATAATGGTGCTCATGTGGATACGCCTAATTTATACTGGGAAACAGCCAAGGCGGTCTTGAGGGGAAGGATCATGGCGTACGTTGCTGCCAAAAAGAGGGAAGCCAGAGTTCGGTTTCTCAAAGCCAGTACATCACTTCGTCAAGCCCAGCTGAAATATGCACTCCAAGATTCAGCAGATCATAGGGACGCATGGCTTAAGGCAAAGCTAGACTTTGAATGGTGGAATACCCAAAAAAATCTATACTATCACTCGCGTGCACAATTGACATTCCATAAATTTGGAAATAAATCAGGTAAACTGATGGCTAACCTGGCCAGACAACGTTTACCTAGATCGCACATACCAGCCTTGCGTCCGGAGGGGGGGATCATTACCTCTGATCCGAAAGGCATTAACCAGATCTTTGAACAATTCTATAGCAAACTATATTCGGCCACTCCGGCAAACATGGAATTAGGCGAACATTTCTTGAGGTCAGTAACAATGCCCAAACTATCTAGAACAGAGATGGCTCATCCCTGGAAGCTTTCCTCCATCCTACACTGCCCAATTTCTATTTTGCCCTCCACCGTACGCACAAATGTTATTTTTAGGGACACGGTAGTGGCATGGAGGGAAGCTCACAGGATCGCAAAACTAAACCCTTACTTCTCTCCACATTCGTCTATTAGAGGCAAACTGGCTGTGGCATCATACTCCCCATCTGAAATTTTTGGTTTTCACTATAAACATATTTAATGGAAGACATGAGTCCATGGAGGATGAAATGTCTTTGAACCTGAAAGACAAAAGAGAGGAAAACAAGTAAACATGATTCAGTTCGTGAAGAACAAGTCTCAACTTTTACAAGCTTGAAACCCATCTTCAAGTCAGAGAGGCCACACAACTGTCAAACCTCAGCTGACTCAATTTGTAATCCACTGGAAATTAGGTGAAAAAAAAAAGGGCTCTCATTCTGAGAGTGGATGGCCGAGCAAAAATTTGGATGTAAAAAAGGGGGAAAAAACATTTTTAACAAATTCTCAGACATTTTGCATGAAAACTGTTCACACAGCGTGTACTAATGGCTGTACAGTATTTCTGACAGAGGCTGTCACTAGGCCATCAGCCATGCTGTGACAGGTACTCTTACAATAAATCTTCTACAACGCAGTAAATGTTTAAGTAGGTCCCTACTTCTATCTTATCCTATCTTATTAACCACTTAAAGACCAGAGTGTTAAACCCCCTTCCAGTCCAGGCCATTTTTCAGTATTCAGCGCTGCGGTACTTTGACTGACATTTATACAGTCATGCAACGCTGAACAGAAATTAATTTTATACCATTTTTTGGGGACAGATAGAGCTTTGCGGCACAATAGGCGGAATCGTAGTTTTTGCACATTGGCGCACCCGACGCATGTTTGCGTGTGTATGTGGGGGGGGCGGGGACTTTAAAAAAAATTTGTGTAACTTTTTTTTATTATTAGTGACTGTTTGTTTTAGCTTCTTTATTTTGATTTTATGCTTTAATTTTTTTAAACTTTTTTTTTACACTTAACCTTATTGCTATCACATCACTAAGAAATCCCCAATGTGATGGCCAATTCACATGACACGTCCTCTTTATGGAGACATCAGGGGTCTCTAAGACCCCTAATCTCATCTAGGGACCCCCAGAGAAGCCGATGAAGCAGAGATCTGCTTCATCAACTTCTCACCGGCATCTGTAGCCGGAGAGGGACACTGAATACAGGAAGTGATGTAATATACATCACTTCCTGCATTCGGGGACCGAGAAGAGATCAAAGGGAGATCGTGTACTGATCTCCCTTTGATCTCCATGGACAGCGTCGCTCTGCTGGTCCCAGCCGCATCGGGCATAGCGGATCTCGGGACCAGCAGCACCGGCAAGGAGGAGGCGGCAACAGAGGTACGGTGGGGGGGCACACACCCGCAGCTACTGCAAGCGATCGGGCGTCTCTAGAGATGCCTGATCGCTTAAATGTAAACAGCCGTAGCTGTTTGTTTACATTGCTAACAGTTCCCCACTCGTGTGCGTGCTGAGCGCCGCGCACGAGCGGGGGTAGGGGCAGGACATCTTAAGACGCCCTACCGCTCCTATAAGGCTCCCGTCTGGCAGTTCAGGAACGGCCATGGACGGGAGGTGGTGAAACACATTCCTAACATTTGTATCCTAAAACGGCTGATAGTTACATAGTTACATAGTTACATAGTTAGTCAGGTTGAAAAAAGTCCATCGAGTCCAACCTATAGAGATACAAAGAAAAAGAAAAAAAAAAAAGAAAAGCCTAAACAGAACACTATGCCCACAATTACCCAATGTTGATCCAGAGGAAGGCAAAAAAAAACCCTATAAAGCATGGTTCAATTTGCTCCAACAGGGGAAAAAATTCCTTCCTGATCCCATAAGGCAATCGGATATTCCCTGGATCAACAATCTCTGATGCTTAATATACCTCTAAGAACTCAATATCCAGTAATATTCTGTGCATTTAGGAATACATCCAGATGTTTTTTAAAACAATTAACCGAGCTAGCTAGAACAAGCTCCTGGGGGAGTCTGTTCCACATTTTCACAGCTCTAACTGTGAAGAATCCTTTCCGTATGCAAAGGTTAAACCTCTTTTCCTCCAGATGCAAAGAGTGCCCCCTTGTCCTTTGCAGTGACCTTAACCTAAATAGTTTGGCACCAAGTTCATTATATGGACCATTTATGTATTAATACATGAGGATCATGTCCCCCCTTAATCGCCTCTTCTCCAGAGAGAACAAATTCAGGTCAGCTAATCGTTCCTCATAGCTGAGCTCCTTCATACCTCTTATGAGTTTGGTCGCCCTTCGCTGTACTTTCTCCAGTTCCACAACATCCTTTTTGTGAACTGGTGCCCAAAACTGAACTGCATATTCCAGATGAGGTCTTACTAATGCTTTGTACAGGGGCAGGATTATGTCTCTGTCTCTGGAGTCTAGACCCCTCTTAATACAAGAAAGTATTTTGCTTGCTTTAGAAACTGCAGCTTGACATTGCATGCTATTATTGAGTCTATGATCTACCAGAACACCCAGATCTTTCTACATCATTGACTCCCCCAAACATACTCCCCCAAGAGTATAGGATGTTTTAGTCCCCAAGTGCAGAACTTGGGGACTAAAACATGCATGTTTTAGTCCCCAAGTGCAGAACTTCACATTTATCAACATTAAACCTCATTTGCCAAATAGTTTCCCAATCACACAGTGCATTCAGATCTGCCTTTAACTTGGAGATCCTGTAAGGACTGTATCCACTACATAACTTAGTGTCATCTGCAAACACAGAAATAGTACTTTTAATCTCCAATTCTATGTCATTTATAAATAAGTTAAACAGTAAGGGACCAAACACTGAACCTTGGGGAACACCACTAATAGACATGTGCACTGCCAAAAAATTAGTTGAGTTTCGTTTCGTTTTAAATTCGGATTTGTGTTATTTCGTTTTTCGGGATTCGGGTGTGAAAATTACTTGGTAAAGACTTTGATCCATTTTTAAATATTGGCACCACATTGGCTTTGCGCCAATCCATCGGTACCAAGCCAGTCATTAGAGAGTCTCTAAAAATTAGATACAATGGCTTTGAAATTACACAGCTCAATTCTTTGAGGACACGTGGGTGCAAGCCATCTGGTCCAGGTGCTTTATTCACCTTAATTTTGTCTATCCGTTTCTGGACCATATCAATAGTCAGCCATTGTGGTTCGGTAGAGGGTATGGCACTGCTATCCCCATTATGGACTTGAGCTATATCATGTTCCTTGGTGTGCACAGAGCTGAAGAAAGTATTTAATAGATTTGCCTGACTCCCTAAAGAGTGAATCTTTGCAGTGTTGACCTTTCTTATTCAAGACCTCTGCAATCCGCCCTGGCAGGCTGTCAATTGACTTCTAGGCCACATCCTGAGTAATGGCAGCCCATTCTTGCATAATCAATGCTTGGAGTTTGTCAGAATTTGTGGGGGGGTTTTGTTCACCCGCCTATTGAGGATTGACCACAAGTTCTCAATGGGATTTAGGTCTGAGGAGTTTCCTGGTCATGGACCCAACATTTCGATGTTTTGTTCCCCAAGCCACTTAGTTATCACTTTTGCCTGATGGCAAGGTTCTCCGTCATTCTGGAAAATACATTGTTCATCACCAAACTGTTCTTGAATGGTTGGGAGAAGTTGCTCTTGGAGGATGTTTTTGTACCATTCTTTATTCATGGCTGTGTTCTTAGGCAAAATTGTGAGTGAGCCCACTCCCTTGGCTGAGAAGCAACCACACACATGAATGGTCTCAGGATGCTTTACTGTTGGCATGACACAGGACTGATGGTAGCGCTCACCTTTTGTTCTCAGGACAAGGTATTTTCCGGATGCCCCAAACAATCGGAAAGGGGATTCATCAGAGAAAATTACTTTACCCCAGTCCTCAGCAGTCTAATCCCTGTACCTTTTGCAGAATATCAGTCTGTCCCTGATGGTTTTCCTGGAGAGAAGTGGCTTCTTTGCTGTCCTTCCTGACACCAGGCCATTCTCCAAAAGTCTTCGCCTCACTGTGCGTGCAGAGGCACTCACACCTGCCTGCTGCCATTCCTGAGCAAGCTCTGCACTGGTGGTGCCCCGATCCTGCAGCTGAATCAACTTTAGGAGATGGTCCTGGAGTTTGCTGGACTTTATTGGGCGCCCTGAAGCCTTCTTCACAACAATTTAACCTCTCTCCTTGAAGTTCTTGATCCGATAAATGGTTGATTTAGGTGCAATCTTAGTAGCAGCAATATCCTTGCCTGTGAATCCCTTTTTGTGCAAAGCAATGCTGCCTGCACTGGTTTCCTTGCAGATAACATGGCTAACAGAGGAAGAACAATGATTTCAAGCACCACCCTCCCTTTAAAGCTTCCACTCTGTCATTCTAACTCAATCAGCATGACAGAGTGGTCTCCAGCCTTGTCCTCGTCAACACTGACACCTGTGTTAACGCGAGAATCACTGGCATGATGTCAGCTGGTCCTTTTGTGGCAGGGCTGAAATGGGGTGGAACATTTTTGGGGGGGATTAAGTTCATTTTCATGGCATAGAGGGACTTTGCAATTAATTGCAATTGATCTGATCACTTTTCATAACATTCTGGAGTATATGCAAATTGCCATCATACAAACTAAAGCAGCAGACTTTGGGAAAATTAATATTTGTGTAATTCTCAAAACTTTTGGCCAGGACTGTACACATACACACACACTTTGTGTCAAGTGCATGCTCAGGAGTAGGGTTGCACAGATACCAAGTACAGTACTCGGTACAAGTACGAGTACATGTACCGATACTTTTGAGCTCCAAGACTGCACTAGAGAACAATTCAAAAATTAGGGGCAGCTGTCATTTGTAAGGAGCACACGGAGCTCCTGGGATTTGTACATCTGTTTTAATGTACAATTTTGTTTTTATAAATGTAAATAAAGGGATGCACAGATACCAGTTTTACGAGTACTGGTACTTGCCGAGTACTTACAAGTACTGATACATTTTTGTTTATTGTCATTTGACAGTTTTTCTAAAACAATGCAGACTAATGATTTCAGGACAGTGGTGGAGAGCCAGAGCCAGTTCCCAGCTGCAAACGCTGCAACCCTGGTAGTTCTCATGAAAATGCCAAGTATCGGCACTGGTACTCGAAAAGTATCTGTGCATCCCTACTCAGGAGCTTCCTAGAAGTGATCTGGTAGACAAAGGGTTAAGTTCTTGGCAGTCATCTTGTAAAGAGTCCTTACTTCCAGGCGAAAACATTTTCTCTCTCTATCCCGCGTCCAGGATATTGAGGGCTCCTCATCCATTCATCTATTAAGACAGCTAAGACACTCTATAGCAGGGGTCTCAAACTCAATTTAGTCCGGGGCCACTAGACACATTTTTAGTCCCGTGGGGGCCGCTACTATATACGGTACCAGTTTTAATGTATGCACATGTTACATCAAATGATCGGGTGACAGCTGCTGCATGTAAATGCCGGAACACCGCATGTAATCATATGTGAAAGCATTACATGCAGTTATGAATCAATCACTATGCCTGGATACACTGCATGTAAACGCCAGATTAGGGATTCCTGCTGCAGGAAAACGCAAGACTTTCCTTCCAAGCCCCCTGATCTGCTTGCATCTGTGCAGGCACATCATAATTCCCTGGTGATCTAGTGGTGATTAGTAAGGTCTAGTGCAGACCTTCCTAATCATCCATGATTCGGCCGGAGCTCGGAACTGACAGAGCTCTGGTCGGAGCTGACAGGAGCAGCTATGTGGTCTGCATCTGATAGAGATGCAGACCGTGTAGCTGCTCCCGCAAGTCGGGCACGCGGTCTGCAGCAACTTAGTATCGGCTCACGGGCCGGTACTTTGAGACCCCTGCTCTATCGGTTGAACATGATGGACTTGTGTCTTTTTTTCAACCTGGCTAATTATGTATCTCTGTAATTATAGTTCACAGGAGTGATCTTAGAAGCAGAGTTCTTACTCCCGGGCACAAACTCTTAAACAAGTTGCAAACAAAATTTCAAACAGAACACTAATAGTTTCAATCACCATCTACTATTAGAACCTTGGATCGGGCAGGGTGACTGGATTTCCCTCTTTGTCCACAGTGGTGACCTGATATATTGAATCTCTAAATCCAGACCTCTTAATTACCACTTTGTCATCATGAATGTGTCTGCCATATCTCCAAGTGAAGAGACATTCTTCCATCTTCTTGTCAATCTGCTGTGACAGTCCATGCTTCCTGTAGGATTTTGGCACCCCCAAAAGTCCCAGTCTACCACTCCTTTCTCAGGCTTTCAACTTCCTCTAGAATATTTCTGGGAACATAATGGTACTGTAACCAATACTCCTGGACTACCCTTCTTTGAAGTATGCTCTGCAGCCTAGCTAGTTTGGGTAGCTCTCTTGGATCTTCACAACCAGGCATTACTGCAGAATCAGGCAACTTCACTATTAACTGATTAGTCACTTCTTTCCTCCCCAAGGAGTGACTCTCTGGATGGCTTTTAGCACAATGACATCCACAGTCACTTCTCCAGAATCAGACTCGGGATCTCCAAAGTCCAGATTCATACCACACTGGAGCATGACAGGTGTCAGTGGTGCATAGTACCCAGGTCTGATCATCTTCTCACGCAACTCTCACTTCAGTTCTTTATATCCAGTCTCTCCAAGGACCACTGTCTCTCCATCAGTTCCACCTCAGGGGAGCCATCACTAGATGCAGAAAAACGGGCCTCCCCAGTAAGAGTAGTTTGTGGTCGTAGTCACGGTGGTGGTATCTATAGCAATAGCAGAGTTTGTCATAGGAGACACTACTAGAGTAGGCAAGGTCTTCATTACTTTGGTTGGTCCCCAGTCTGGGTTTGCTTACCAGGTCTACAGGTGAAACTCGAATAATTAGAATATCGTGCAAAGTTCATTTATTTCACTAATGCAACTTAAAAGGTGAAACTAATATATGAGATAGACTCATTACATGCAAAGCAAGATAATTCAAGCCGTGATTTGTCATAATTGTGATGATTATGGCTTACAGCTCATGAAAACCCCAAGAACCCCAAATCCACAACCTCAAAAAAGTAGATTATTACATGCAATCAATAAAACAAGGATTGTACATAGAACAATATCGGACCTCTGAAAAGTACAAGCATGCATATGTAATCAGTACTTGGTTTGGGCCCCTTTTGCAGCACTTACTGCAATTACTTTTGCACGATATTCTAATTATTCGAGTTTCACCTGTAGGTGCTTGGCTGGTGGTGGCAAGCTCGATACCCTCTACAGGCTCCATGAGTATTTTGTGTAGGTGCCGTCTACAGTGTCCGCAGGAAGCCTTAGCGATCGGCAACAGGAACAAAGGTGTCGGTGTAATACACGTGGAAGGTTCGCGTTGACTAAATCAGGGGTGCAATCTCCAACACATACTCTCCACAGGTCAGGCAGCATGACCAGGGTCGGATGTTGAGCGACAGTTCTTTAAACTTGATGCAGATCAAACGGGGACTAGTATTTGCATATCAATTTCCATGACCACTTCTTCAATGTTATCTATTTATCATTTATATGATCAAACCATGTTATGTCTGTGAAGGTTCTCATTCATCCAGGTCATGATATTTCTGTAAAAAATAAGTCAAGGCAACTGAACTTGCTGTATTTTCTTGAATACGTTTAACTGGTCATCCAACCAGCTTTCTCAATTCAGAATGACTTGTACAAAAAAATATCTGGGAATAAATATGGTGAATGTTGCTCCAATCCACATAATCTGTTAGGTGCAACCAGGTGTTGATTGCATTTGCATAATTGGAGTCTAGGAGGTGTTATTAACCTGCTCAGAGAGAGGTGTTAAAATAGCATTGTAGGGGGCGTGGCCGAACATGGCGGGCTAGAGACTTTCCACTTGGAGCTCTGCAGACCCGGGGCTCCTTTTTTTTTTTAAAACAAACTTTATTCTGTTTTTTCGGCCTTAGCCCGAGGGGTTCGGCCTTTTCTTCCACAGCATAAAATGTACACAGTATGAGGCTATTTACAGTAACCCCAACAATTGTACCAGAAATATCAAACTTAAACATTTCAACATTCCCATTATTCCCAAGCTGGTTGCCATTCTTGCGTTAGTTATTGCAGCGTTTTTCAACCACTGTGCCTCGGCACACTAGTGTGCCGTGAGATATTTTCGGGTGTGCCGTCAATAAATCGTTAATTTCTTTGATCGATCAAAATTATTTTGATCGATCAAAGTTACTCACCTCTCCGCCGGCTTCCGGGTCTTCCGTCGGAGATCCGGTGACGTCACGGACATCGACGTCACCGGACTCCTCCCCCCTTCCCCGAGTGGCTCTGTCGGCTAACGAAGGGAAGGGGGGAGGAGTCGGGTGATGTAGTTGTCCGTGATGGGTAAC
This sequence comes from Nanorana parkeri, assembly GCF_000935625.1. NCBI lineage: Eukaryota > Metazoa > Chordata > Amphibia > Anura > Dicroglossidae > Nanorana > Nanorana parkeri. The sequence goes on from NW_017306918.1 coordinate 904,998, forward strand.
GAAGGGAAGGAGGGAGGAGTCCGGTGACGTACGTTGAAGGCATTTTACCTACTTTGATTCCCAGGTAGGTGATGTCCCGGCGCGCCACCGCAAAAGCTGTCTCATTGTCCCACGTAGAGGAGGATAATCCTGCTAGGGGCAGTATTTCACTTTTAGAGTAGTTGATGCGGAACCCCGAGAATGTGCTAAAAGTGTCAAAAAGCTGAAGGATGAACCCCACGTCCTCCCTGGGGCGAGAGGTGAATAATAGTATGTCGTCCGCAAAGAGGGAAAGTCGTAGCTCCTCTTTGCCGATCGGTATTCCCCGTATCGCGTCCGTCTGTAAGACGTACCTGGCCAGTGGCTCCAATGCCAAGTTAAACAGTAGGGGAGATAGGGGGCACCCCTGACGAGTTCCCTTACATAGATTAATAGGGTTGGAAAGGGCTCCCTGGGTCCATATCCTCGCTGTAGGAGAGGAGTACATCTTGCGTATCAGGGAAAGGATCCTACCGTTTATTCCCAATCTGGTCATGACCAGAAAGAGCCATTCCAGATTCACGTTGTCAAACGCTTTTTCCGCGTCGAGTCACTATGGCGAACTCCTGTGCGGGAAATGTTTGCGCCTGTTCGAGGGCCATAATAACCCTCCTAAGGTTCATTACCGCCGCTCTTCCCCTCACAAACCCTACTTGAGCTGGGTGTATGAGGCTGGGCAATACCTCTGCCAGTCTGCCTGCAAGTATTTTTGAGAAGATCTTTGCATCCACGTTTATGAGCGAGATTGGTCGGTATGTACCCGGATTGGTAGGATCCTTTCCCAGCTTTGGTAGCAGTTTAATGTACGCCTCCCTCCCTGTGGGGAAGTAGGCGCCGTCCTCCCACATGTGTTGGTATAGGGCTTGTAGCGTACCCGTAATATCCCCTTTAAGTATCTTGAAAAAGTCGGTAGTGAACCCGTCCGGCCCTGGGGCCTTGCTCCCCACCAATGTCTGTATGACTGTCTCTATTTCCCCGGTCGTGATGTCTGAATTCAGGAGTTGGAGCTGGTCCTCAGTCACGGTGGGCAATTTAACCTCCCCCAGAAACTTCTCTGCCTCCCCCTTGTCCATGTCATCCTTGCGATATAGAGAAGCAAAATATTCTTCAAGGGCCCCATTGATAGCCGCCGGATCAGTAAGGAGGGACCCCGCCCTATCTTGCAGCACAAAAATATGGGATGGGGAGTTCCTGCCATTAACCAGTCTGGCCATGAGCTTCCCTGCCTTATTCCCGAATTTATGAAACGTGAGATCCATATAGGATGCCTTCATGCATTCGTATCGGCCTGCCCACAGGTCAAATGTATGTTTGGCCTGTTCCCAGTCCGTTTTTGCTGCCTGATCTAAGTCCGTTACCAGCCTTCTTTGTGCCTGCCGAACTGCCTCGCTGGCCTCCTTGAAGGCGTTAATTGTTTTCCTTTTATAAGCGGACGTATATGCCATTACCCTGCCCCTAATGTAGGCCTTCCCTGCTTCCCAGAAAAGTCCACAGTCATCGGGTTAAAGAAGGATTCCGCTTCCGTAGGATCCTGGAAGGAACACTTTCTGCCCGTGGGAGTTTCCATATGGAGGATGGCAGGGTATGCCAGTGAGAATCTTATTTGCCTCTGGTATAGGGCGGAGCAGATCTTGTTGAAAGCCTTTCTTTTTCTAGCGACTTCTGTGGAGTAATCTGCGAAAACCAACAATTTGTGGTCTTCAACCTCCAAGGAGCGAGAGGTGCAGTAGGTTTGCATGATGAGAGACTTGTCAGCATAATTCAAATACCGCACAATAACCGGTCTTGGATTCGCCATGTTAGGCTGCTGTTTTCCCAATCTATGCGCACGTTCCACCACGCAGGTCATGTTAAGGCCCAAATTGAGAAATGTCATCTAGTGGCGACACTTTGGTATTAGCCTCCAGCACTTCGTCTTCCAAAAGCGATATCCTCTGTTCCGCCTCTTTAAGAGAGCGGGCCTGGTTAGATAGGTCTTTGCAGACTTGCATTAACCCCTGCTGTATGGCCGATTCCACTGCTGTGGTGATGGTGGGCTACTGCAGGTTTGCCACAGCCTGCGCTATTTTTTCATAAACCCCCTCATCTGCGATCACTTCTTGCAGTGACATGGTGGCAGGGGTCTGCTGTGGTGAGGGAACCCATCTTGTCCCCACATGTTGCCCTCGTCTCACCGCTGGATCGCGGCACCGAAAGTGAGCTGGTCCTCGCCCCCGCTAAAAAACGGTCCATGGCAGCCCCTCCGCTCGGTTAGCGTCTCGGGCGGTGCGGGCGGGCAGTATCGCCGGTTTTAAATAGCGTTTATGGCCGCGGCTGCAGGAGCGCTCTCTCTCTG
>NW_017306918.1:907586-919875 GCF_000935625.1 Nanorana parkeri
TTAGCCTCCAGCACTTCGTCTTCCAAAAGCGATATCCTCTGTTCCGCCTCTTTAAGAGATCGGGCCTGGTTAGACAGGTCTTTGCGGACTTGCATTAACCCCTGCTGTATGGCCGATTCCACTGCTGTGGTGATGGTGGGTTTCAGCAGGTTTGCCACTGCCAGCGCAATTTTTTCATAAACCCCCTCATCTGCGATCACTTCTTGCAGTGACATGGTGGCAGGGGCCTGCTGTGGTGAGGGAACGCTGGCGTCCGCCATCTTGTCCCCACATGTTGCCCTCGTTTCACCGCTGGATCGCGGCACCGAAAGCGAGCGGGTCCTCGCCCCCGCTAAAAAACGGTCCATGGCAGCCCCTCTGCTCGGTTAGTGTCTCGGGCGGTGCGGGCGGGCAGTATCGCCGATTTTAAATAACGTTTATGGCCGCGGCTGCAGGAGCGCTCTCTCTCTGCAGCCGATCACATGGGCGCCGGAACCGGAAGTCTCCGGGGCTCCTTTTAACAGACTTTCTTCTCCCATACCTCCTCTCCTCGGAGGATGTCCACACGGCTGACTTCCCCTTTAGCCCCGGAATCCGTCGATACCCGTGACATTGCCTCCTTCTTCGCCTGCGGTCTGTGTCTTCGTTAGCAGGCGCGACATGCCTCCAAAAGCATCAGCCAAGTTCAAGGCTGCAGGAGACCAGATGGCTGCGACTCCACAGGGACACAGTAAGTCTGCAGCTAAAACGGCTGGTCCCAAGCAGACAGTTTCCTACACCTCTCAGGGGTGTGGAATTCCTATCGCCTGACGCCCGGGACATGCAGTTTCGGGCGCCGGGCGAGTAGTTTTTATGTACATTTAGCCCGGCTCCGGACAAGCAGAGCTGAATGTACATTGTGGAGCCGCCGCTCCTTTAGTACAAGTGATCTAATTAGATCACTTGCATCAAATTGAGCAGCAGCGATTGTGTCTGCCCGCACCCCCTGCCGTGGTTTTGCCTCCCCACCTGCCTGTCTTGGAAGCCACGATCTCCCCTGCCAGCTCCTAGGACAGCTCCTTAGATCGGCCCATGCCTGCTGCCTTTCTGGGGTCGGATCAGGGGCCGGGCCAGGGGGTCAGGGACCTGCTCACAGCGTTCAGGGCAGATTTTGACTCCTGGGCAGTCAGGCTGGAAGGTGCTCTCAGGGGAGAGATATGCGAGTTGCGCCAACAGGTTGCCAGTAGTGACAGCAAAGTCTCCACGTTATCAGCCACTGTGTACACTGCCCGACTTGATGCCCTGGAAGTCGCCCAGACTGCTCATAGAACCCATCTGCAGCAAATGCAACGTCGCATGGAAGATGGGGAAAACCGCAGCCGCAGGAATAATATACAGCTCAGAGCGATCCCTGAAGCCACCCAGAGCCCACATCTACATGACACAGTTACCGCTATACTTCACTCGGTGCTGGGGAAGCTCCCCACTGAGGCCATTGAGCTGGACCAAGTGCACAGGGTTGCTGGCGCTTGTGTGGATCGTCAAAACTTCACTAGAGATGTATTGTTCCGGGTTCACATCTACAACATCAAGGAAGAGATACTGAGATGGGTATGGCGGATAGAACCGGTGGACTTCGACGGGCCATGATACAACGAATGCCTGACCTCTCTCGCTTGACGCTGGCTATGCACAGATCTGTCAAGCCTTTTCTGGAAGTTATTCTTCTAGCTGGAGCTACCTACCGGTGGGGTCATCCCTTTAGCATACACATACGGAAGGGGTCCGACCAATTTCAGCTTCGCAGTCCTGCTCAACTCCCGGATCTATTCCAGTTCCTGTAAGTGGCTCCTATTGTGGTTCCGGACTGACTCGACCTCCCTCTCCTGGATGGTAGATCTGAAGTATCCTTTTCTCTTCCCCAGAGGCGTCGACGGGCCCGCTTTCGCTCAGTGCGGGCTGTTCCTCACCCGGTTCCTCCATCATCCAACGAGGGCTGAAGGTCTCTGGGAAAGTCCCAGCTTCCTGCTCGGGACCCTATATCCTTTACTAGGAATCTGTGTCTCATCCAGATTCAGCCATTTGCACTGTCGTGTTATTGTCAGGATCCAGAGCGCCTCCAGGTGGCGCTGGAGCTAGCCCTGCAGTTCCAGTGCTCACCTGCGGGTGTCTCCCAGCACTTCCCTTCTCTTCGCCTCTACCTTTAGTACAAGTGATCTAATTAGATCACTTGCATCAAATTGAGCAGCAGCGATTGTGTCTGCCCGCACCCCCTGCCGTGGTTTTGCCTCCCCACCTGCCTGTCTTGGAAGCCACGATCTCCCCTGCCAGCTCCTAGGACAGCTCCTTAGATCGGCCCATGCCTGCTGCCTTTCTGGGGTCGGATCAGGGGCCGGGCCAGGGGGTCAGGGACCTGCTCACAGCGTTCAGGGCAGATTTTGACTCCTGGGCAGTCAGGCTGGAAGGTGCTCTCAGGGGAGAGATATGCGAGTTGCGCCAACAGGTTGCCAGTAGTGACAGCAAAGTCTCCACGTTATCAGCCACTGTGTACACTGCCCGACTTGATGCCCTGGAAGTCGCCCAGACTGCTCATAGAACCCATCTGCAGCAAATGCAACGTCGCATGGAAGATGGGGAAAACCGCAGCCGCAGGAATAATATACAGCTCAGAGCGATCCCTGAAGCCACCCAGAGCCCACATCTACATGACACAGTTACCGCTATACTTCACTCGGTGCTGGGGAAGCTCCCCACTGAGGCCATTGAGCTGGACCAAGTGCACAGGGTTGCTGGCGCTTGTGTGGATCGTCAAAACTTCACTAGAGATGTATTGTTCCGGGTTCACATCTACAACATCAAGGAAGAGATACTGAGATGGGTATGGCGGATAGAACCGGTGGACTTCGACGGGCCATGATACAACGAATGCCTGACCTCTCTCGCTTGACGCTGGCTATGCACAGATCTGTCAAGCCTTTTCTGGAAGTTATTCTTCTAGCTGGAGCTACCTACCGGTGGGGTCATCCCTTTAGCATACACATACGGAAGGGGTCCGACCAATTTCAGCTTCGCAGTCCTGCTCAACTCCCGGATCTATTCCAGTTCCTGTAAGTGGCTCCTATTGTGGTTCCGGACTGACTCGACCTCCCTCTCCTGGATGGTAGATCTGAAGTATCCTTTTCTCTTCCCCAGAGGCGTCGACGGGCCCGCTTTCGCTCAGTGCGGGCTGTTCCTCACCCGGTTCCTCCATCATCCAACGAGGGCTGAAGGTCTCTGGGAAAGTCCCAGCTTCCTGCTCGGGACCCTATATCCTTTACTAGGAATCTGTGTCTCATCCAGATTCAGCCATTTGCACTGTCGTGTTATTGTCAGGATCCAGAGCGCCTCCAGGTGGCGCTGGAGCTAGCCCTGCAGTTCCAGTGCTCACCTGCGGGTGTCTCCCAGCACTTCCCTTCTCTTCGCCTCTTTTGTGTCCCCTTGTTTACTTTTATCCCCATCTCCCTCCCCCTTGTTCCTATACCCCCTGTCCTTCATGATGGCAGCCACAGGGTCCGCAGCGGTGGACTTCAAGCTATGCACTTATAATGCTAGAGGTCTCAATGTCCCCTCCAAAAGGGGCCAGATTTTATTCCATATGCATAAGGCCAGTCTTTTAACTGATCCACCTCTCGCAATCACAGGGCTTCGGGCAGGAACCGATCTCTGTGAGTGAACAAAACTGTTTTGTGCGTCTGCCCCCATTCGCACATACCATATGGACCATTGAGCGGATGATTTTGGCAGCTATTTGATGCTCAAGCTGTCACTCTGGAATAGGATGTTCACCATAGCGAACTTTTACCTCCTGAACACGAACCAGGTCACTGCCACTGTTCAGTATCTGAAGATTTTAGATGACTATGCGGAGGGCATGGAGTTAGTGGGGGGATTTTAATTTGGCCCTCAAGCCTGGATTATACTCTTCGGTGGGCCGCTTCGGTCTATCCTTTGCTAAACTGCGTCTACTCAAGAAGCGCCTCTCTGACCTTCACCTGGTTGACGTTTGGTGGGTTCTACATCCCCTGACTAGGGACTATACCCACTACTCTGCCTCCCATTGTTCCTATAGTAGGTTGGACTACTTCTTTGTTTCTCATCCTGTGCTTGACTGGTCCCCATGTTGCGTCATTGACCCCACTATCTGGTCTGACCATGTCTCGGTGACGCTCACATTGAGGATTCCGCAGGTCCCCCCTCGCGAGTGGATGTGGCGTCTAAATGAATCTCTTCTTAGAGTCCCGGTGTGTGCCTCACCACTCTCGCTTGAGATTTGCCAGTTCCCAGTGGTTCACGAACATGATCCTACCCCTCTCCCGACTCAGTGGGAGGCCCTTAAAGCGGTTTCAGCATGGTGTCAGGCTGAAGCGGGAACGTTCTCAATGCATACGTGATACTCTTCAATCTCTTAGGGAACTCGAAACGCGACACAAGGGGTCTCCTGACCAGGAGGTTCTACTACAGATTTCCCAGACTCGACAGAAGCTATATTATACTTACCACGTGTAAGTATAATGACAAATTGGCACACTTATCCCTGAAATTAGTTCAGGGATAAGTGTGGTAGGGCCCTGGCCCGGACCCTGCACCCTAGGTCCTTGCACACCTTTGTGTCCCATATGAAGACATCTACTAGTTCACTCTCCTTCAGAGATCCACCAGACGTTTTCGGAGTTCTACGAAGCACTATACAACATCCCAGAGGCAGACAAGACTTCCTCGGCTCCAGAGACCCTGCTGTCTTCCTATATTCAAGACACCGCCCTGCCAGTTTTAGAGGATCCAGTAGCAGAAGCTTTGGAGTCTCCTTTCACTGTGGACGAACTGAATTTTGTTTCTCATCCTGTGCTTGACTGGTCCCCATGTTGCGTCATTGACCCCACTATCTGGTCTGATCATGTCTCGGTGACGCTCACATTGAGGATTCCGCAGGTCCCCCCTCGCGAGTGGATGTGGCGTCTAAATGAATCTCTTCTTAGAGTCCCGGTGTGTGCCTCACCACTCTCGCTTGAGATTTGCCAGTTCCCAGTGGTTCACGAACATGATCCTACCCCTCTCCCGACTCAGTGGGAGGCCCTTAAAGCGGTTTAAGCATGGGACCAGGCTGAAGCGGGAACGTTCTCAATGCATACGTGATACTCTTCAGTCTCTTAGGGAACTCGAAATGCGACACAAGGGGTCTCCTGACTAGGAGGTTCTACTACAGATTTCCCAGACTCGACAGAAGCTATATTATACTTACCACGTGTAAGTATAATGACAAATTGGCATATCATGCAAATGAGTTCAGGGATAAGTGTGGTAGGGCCCAGACCCTGCCCCCTAGGTCCTTGCACCCCTTTGTGGCCCATATGAAGACATCTACTAGTTCACTCTCCTTCAGAGATCCACCAGACGTTTTCGGAGTTCTACAACATCCCAGAGGCAGACCAGACTTCCTCGGCTCCAGAGACCCTGCTGTCTTCCTATATTCAAGACACCGCCCTGCCAGTTTTAGAGGATCCAGTAGCAGAAGCTTTGGAGTCTCCTTTCACTGTGGACGAACTGAATTTTGTTTGTGTCGGTGGCGGCAGGTAAGAGTCCAGGCTTTCGACCATCTGAGTTGGCACTTTCTCAAGCACTCCCTGTCACAAATTGGAGTCCGATACCTGGCCCGGACCCTGCACCCTAGGTCCTCGCACACCTTTGTGCCCCATATGAAGACATCTACTAGTTCACTCTCCTTCAGAGATCCACCAGACGTTTTCGGAGTTCTACGAAGCACTATACAACATCCCAGAGGCAGACAAGACTTCCTCGGCTCCAGAGACCCTGCTGTCTTCCTATATTCAAGACACCGCCCTGCCAGTTTTAGAGGATCCAGTAGCAGAAGCTTTGGAGTCTCCTTTCACTGTGGACGAACTGAATTTTGTTTCTCATCCTGTGCTTGACTGGTCCCCATGTTGCGTCATTGACCCCACTATCTGGTCTGATCATGTCTCGGTGACGCTCACATTGAGGATTCCGCAGGTCCCCCCTCGCGAGTGGATGTGGCGTCTAAATGAATCTCTTCTTAGAGTCCCGGTGTGTGCCTCACCACTCTCGCTTGAGATTTGCCAGTTCCCAGTGGTTCACGAACATGATCCTACCCCTCTCCCGACTCAGTGGGAGGCCCTTAAAGCGGTTTAAGCATGGGACCAGGCTGAAGCGGGAACGTTCTCAATGCATACGTGATACTCTTCAGTCTCTTAGGGAACTCGAAATGCGACACAAGGGGTCTCCTGACTAGGAGGTTCTACTACAGATTTCCCAGACTCGACAGAAGCTATATTATACTTACCACGTGTAAGTATAATGACAAATTGGCATATCATGCAAATGAGTTCAGGGATAAGTGTGGTAGGGCCCTGGCCCGGACCCTGCACCCTAGGTCCTTGCACACCTTTGTGTCCCATATGAAGACATCTACTAGTTCACTCTCCTTCAGAGATCCACCAGACGTTTTCGGAGTTCTACAACATCCCAGAGGCAGACCAGACTTCCTCGGCTCCAGAGACCCTGCTGTCTTCCTATATTCAAGACACCGCCCTGCCAGTTTTAGAGGATCCAGTAGCAGAAGCTTTGGAGTCTCCTTTCACTGTGGACGAACTGAATTTTGTTTGTGTCGGTGGCGGCAGGTAAGAGTCCAGGCTTTCGACCATCTGAGTTGGCACTTTCTCAAGCACTCCCTGTCACAAATTGGAGTCCGATCCTTATGTTCCATAACATCATGGCCCTGTACTCTCGCCCGTCAGCACGTGTTCGGGTCAATGGCTCTCTTTCCCCGAGATTCCAGATTTCCAATGGCACTCGCCAGGGGTGCCCACTATCCCCCCTTCTCTATGTGCTCACCATGGAGCACCTGGCTGTAGCCACACGCAAAAATATGGCGATCCAATATGGCGAGAAGTAAATAAGCTCCCCAGTGCCCTGTGTCCCTTTAATGAAGTATAGTGGGGTGGGGGATACATGATATTGGGGGAAATGGTATAGAATAGTGGAATATATCATGTATACGTATAAGTGTATATATACATGTGTGTATATATATATATATGTGTATGTCCACTGTCTTGTTTAAATTCGTGGTTTCTTTTTTCTGTTTTTTTTTCTTTTAGGTAATTTAAAAATAAGATCACAAAGATAGACATGTATAGGTTGGGGAGAGATGAATGTTACGTAATAATGTATGTATTTATGTGTTATTTATATAGCTCTGCTCACCCACCTTTTTTTTAGGATGAATTGGGGGTGATAGATATGGAGGGAAGGTAGAGGAGTTCGAAATGGCTGTTCGAATTGTTTGTCTGTGTGTCTATGTATAGATGTTGTTATTTCTTAAAAACAAATAAAAGACTTTGAAAGTAAAAATATGGCGATCCCGGGTCTGACAGTGGGGCCTATTCAATCCAAGATGGCTCTCTTTGCAGATGACTTGCTCCTCTATGTAACTAGTCCTCATACTGCTATGCCATCTATTCTACAGGAGTTCACCTGCTTTGGTTTGTTCAGCAACTTCAAAGTGAACCCTTCCAAATCGGAAATACTGAACGTATAGCTGGCAGACGGGGAATTGCGCAAACTTCAAGTGAACTTCCCGTTCTGTGTTTGCTCCGCCTCTGTGAAATACCTTGGGGTCCACCTTTCCGAGGACCTCTCTCAGCTGTTCGCCCTAATCTACGACCCCCTCTTCCGGAAGACTACACTGGACCTGACCGCGTATAACCGGAAGACCATATCGTGGTTGGGTAGGATACATGCACTAAAAATGGATGTTATCCCCAGCTTCCTCTACCTCTTCCAGGTGCTGCCCATTCTCCCCCCATCCTCCTTTAAAAAACTACAGCGGGTTTTCTCAACCTTCATCTGGGGCTTGTCCTGCCCTCGTTTGAACTACAAAACTCTGTCTCTGCCAGAAAAAAAATAAAGGGGGTGCCCCGGACTCTGCAGACTCAGACCTTAGGGCCATCCCTTGGATTCCCCCGGCTTCTTGTACTATGCCCTCGTCCCCTCCTATTTTGACTCTTCATGCCTTGCGTTTATGATATTGGTGGGTTTCCAATTGTGGGATTTCCTCCTACATTGAAGCAAAACAGATGACAAACGCACTCATTAATTCGTCACCAGCTTTACAGTAAGGTGCATACGGAATGGGCTTTAAACAGTAAAATAGCAAAAAGTTTTCCTGGCATACTCACCAGCCAGCATGTAAAAAAACTTGTCTCACACTAAGGTTAACAAAAAAAAAAGGTACAACTACTTGTTATGTACTATTATGTACTATGGATCATTTAATCCATTCATATTAGCAGAGGATAATTGTACAATTATCACCTGCTAATAATCATTAGTTCTTATTAGGGACCCCCCCCTGCCCAGATGTGGGTATACTGCCGAATCATGAGAGGGTTTTGCTCTTCTATGCTGTGCCATACGCTGGTGTAGCTGCTGTTTTGTTTCACCGACATACAATTCTGAGCACTCCTCACTGCACTGAACTGCATACACAATGCTGTTCATCTTGTGTTATGTTGTTGGGTCTTTTGGGTGAACCAATTGTTGCATCACTGTATTGCTGGGTTTAAAGCAGATAGGGATGTGATGTTTTTTTTTAAAAACCCTTCTGAGTTTCTCAGACATCCCAGCTACATATGGGATTACTAAATTATTCCGTTTGTCATGCTTTTCACCCTCAATGGTACTCTTGGCATTCTTTCCTCTCCTTTTTTTCTGTTTTTTTTTTTAAAATCAAAAATCAGCTTTATTGTACACAGAAATAATACAACGGTATATGAGACAGTGTCTCAACAGTATAACAGCATCTGTAGTACATATCTGAGGTAGGGAGGTATAATCGACACATTGCATATAATGAAAACAGGAGAGGGCTACTCAGCCCAGTAGAGCAGATGTTACATGGCCATGATGACCTCGGGTATCACAGTTAAGCAGTATTCAGGGGACAGCATACAGATCAGATCAGGCAATAAGGTATTAGTACGGTGTGGGCCCAATATGGCCACAGTGTCTGTCATTTAGAAACATATATATCAAGGGTTTACTTATGCACGGTATCAATGAGGATATGCTGGGATGGGGCATGTGTATCAGGGTAAAGAGGAAAGGTAGATGTAGTAAGGCGAGGAAGGGAGAGCCAGAAGGAGGGGGAGTGGGGGGGGCTTAAGGAGCAGTAAGATCGTGGGTCCGGAGCGCAGCGTTCCAGTCCCCGCTCGGATTCAGGGAGGTGTTGTGGTCATGGCCTGGCGGTAAGTGTCTGTGTCCTGAAAAGAGGCCCAGGGTCTCCAAGTATCCCGAAAAGGTTCCTCAGTATTTTGGAGCGTAGATGTCAAGTTCTCCATCACATATATCTCATTGACCTTAGCGAACCACAGGCTTAGGGAGGGACAACTAGTCTGCTTCCACAGCAGTGGGACACACAGACGTGCGGCATTCAGGAGGTGCCTAGACAATGATTTTTTGTATTTCCCTATGGACATGTCATTTAGGTGTAGCAGACATGAAGCGGGGTTGTCCGTCAGTTCCACCATCACCAGGTCCTTCATGGTGGCAATCACCGCTCGCCAAAACGGGAGCAAGAGCGGGCAAGACCAGAAAGTATGTAGTAGCGTGCCCGGAGCGCTCTGACATCTCCAACATACAGGTGGGACTCAAGGGTACATGACGTGGAGAGCTGTTGGGACTCGGTACCACCTGGATATGATTTTATATCCCAGCTCTTGGGTCTTGGACGCAATGGAGGAATGCTCTTTTTGACAAAAGCCCAGGCTGGATACCCGGACGTTTTAAGGGCCCCCTGAGGGGTTTGAGTTCTTTTGTCTTGGCCTCTGTTGCGGTGGGAATTTTCTCTGCCCGATGGTGTAGAGTCTTAATGACTCCCAGTTTGTGGTCTAAAGGGTGGTGGGAGTCAAATAGCAGGTACTGGTCCATATGTGTTGGTTTTCGGTAGACCTCTATTTCCAGTCTCCTTCCCTCTTCTACTGTTACTAAACAATCCAAAAAAGCCAGTTTGTTGTTTTTCATATCTTCCCATGTAAACTTGATGTTATGATCCACTCAGTTTATATGGTCAGTGAAAGCCTGTCACTCTTGTTTGTGAATCTTAACCCAAGTGTCATCCACATATCTGAACCAATGACTTTGTGTAATTCCCTTGAAGGTGGTCAGTGCTTTGCTTTTTACTTCCTCCATGTACAGGTTCACCGCAATAGGTGAAACCAGCGAAGAGTTACAGGCTTTCACTGACCATATCAACTCAGTGGATCATAACATCAAGTTTACGCGGGAGGCATATATACACTGACATGACCAAACATCAGCATTTTTTGACACATGCTCATGTGTGTCTATGATTGGCCGTCTGATTGTGTCCATTTTGTGCAGTTTAATTTTTTCACCAATTTCCATTTCCTTTCCTTGTTTTAATGCATGGCTATGATTTAATATACCGTATTTTTCGCTCCATAAGACGCACTTTTCCCCCCCAAAAGGAGGGGGAAAAAGTGCCTGCGTCTTATGGAGTGAATCCCGACGCCCGAGACATGCAGTTTCGGGCGCCGGGCGAGTAGTAGGAGCCACTGCTCGTTTAATACGAGTGATCTAACGAGATCACTCGTATTAAAGCCGAGCAGCGGCGGCGACGATCGAGTTCAGCAGCAGGAGCCACTGCTCGTTTAATACGATTGATCTAATGAGATCACTCGTATTAAAACCGAGCAGCGGCGACGATCGAGATAACCATAGAGCAGACGAAGAATAGACGTTCTTCGCCTGCTCTGTGTCATCACTGAGACCGTGGCGCTGTAATCACAGCGCCACCTGTCTCAGCGGTCACTAACTGCAGCTTCTGTCACAGCTTCTGTCATAGAAGCTGTGACAGAAGCTACAGTCTCGAGTGCTCCATAAGGCGCGCCGGACCTCCCTGCGTCCTATGGTCCGGTGCGTCTTATGGACCGCAAAATACGGTACATGTTCTTAGTGATTGTGATGTAAGATGCCTGTTTTCAGTGAGGCATGCATGACCCTTTGGTTTCATGTCCCGATGTCCTGTTGCATCTGTTCTCTGATTTGCTTATCGATACATCTCCAGATCAGTGCTGTATTTTGGTTTTGTGCTGCCCTAGGCAAGACTAAACTCGGGCACCCCTCCAATCTAAATGTTCCCCACCCCTTCCTGTTCAAGACCCACCCCTTCTGTAAACTCCACCCCTTCCTCTTTAGGCTCCACCTTTCCCTCTACCTCTTCCCCTCTAAACATTAAAAGTGGATAACAAGTGCCTATGTTTTGTTGTTTTGTGTAGCATTATACAGGAGAGACAGCCGAGAGAGAGGAGAGTGAGCAAGGAGAGACAACCAGGAGGATAAGCAAGGAGAGACAGCCAGGAGAGAGAGCGAGGAGATACCGCTAGGAGAGAGACCGAGGCAGCCAGGAGAGTGATTGAGGAGAGTGCCAGGGGAGTGAGCGAGGAGAGACAACCAGGGGAGTGAGCACAGAGTGACATGTTGTGTCAGTGATTCGGGGTCATACCCTGATTCAGTGGCCGTTGGCCACTGTCGGAATATCCGAACAGCAACCGTCTGCCGCATAATTGGTTGCCGGCTCTGTTCTTACAAAGATTTTCCGACTGGCTTTTTCGATCAGCTGATCGAGGGATGCCACCTGAAAGTGGCACCCACTATGTGAATTTTTATCAAGAACCAGCCGAAATTCATACAGTGTATGGCCACCTTTATAAAGTAGAATCAGAAGGAAGTTAATTACTGCTGCTATCTGGGAGTCTAGAAAGTCATGACCTATCAGTGGCCCCTGAGGGCAAGGGTTAGAAAGCATATACAGTGCATTACTGTGCATGTCATAACCGAAATTTCAATGACACCTGACCTGTGTACAGTGCTCGCTTGTCACTTTCACAGTCTTTTCTTTATCTCCATTTTACACTTCAGTTTTCAGTGTCTGAGGCTCTCCTGTGCTTTGGACTTTTGGACTTCTTTCTTATTCTCGGCCTCCAGATGCTGAGCATCTATCTGTCACAGTTCAACCAGATACCTGTCAGCCTCCTGGATCGCCCCCTTCAGCTGCTGGCCCAGTCCAGAGTCGTGGCTTTCTGTCTGTCTCCTTTCCCAGCAAGAGATGCAGATGCATACCAGACCTGTCTGCTTGTCATCAGGTGGCAACCCTATAGCCCTCTCTGTGCCCAGGGCGGCCACACGATCACCGGTTCTTAGACCACTGCCTGATGGGGCACTCTTATCACACACC
>NW_017306918.1:920030-948633 GCF_000935625.1 Nanorana parkeri
GCCGGGGGGGGGCCCCCCCCCCGGCCTTTCCCCCCCCCAACCCCCCCCCCCCACCCCCCAGTGACACCGCAGACTGGCTGTTATTAGGCTTCAAGTTTCAGTTTCCCTCGCCTTCAGGCAGACCGGTGGACATTCCCCTGGGGAGATGGAAACAGCATTCTGGGCTGAGGCACGTGAGTCGAGAAGGGGAGGGGAAAGGAAGGGGGGGGCTTGCAGCACACCGAGGAGGCAAGAGATCGGGAAAGAAGGTAATGTCCTGTGCTGACAGTGAACTGCTCATGTCTCAGGGTCTGATTGTGCTGACAGTGAACTGCTCATGTCTCAGGGTCTGATGAGGAAGCTGTTCACTGAGAACGGCTGTGGCTTCCTCATCAGACATTGAGACATGTAAATGCTCGGACAGTTCCACAATTTAGAAGCTTTCCAGAGTGTCCTGCACAGAAACAATGACCGTGCGATCATTGACCCCTTCACCCTCTGAAAAATGCCGCCCAAGGCAAACGCCTAGTATGCCTCCTGATAGATACGCCCCTTCTCCATGTGCCATTAATGTTAATATGTGCTACTTTTGGCTTTTACTATTAATCTGACTTCATATGGTTTTTGGTCATCATGCTCCGGTTCCTGAGTTTGTTAGTGGAAGCTGCGATCTGAAATCCCAGTTGCTGACTCTGACAGCAGCGTCCCGCTGCACTATGGTTACCGGGGACACGACTGGTGTTGTGTCGAATTCTGTTTCCCCATAAATCTCAGTTCCCCCTGCCACTTGGCTATTTCTGTCACCGTGCCTCTTCCCATCATCTGAATGGGGATCTACAAAGCCCCGCCTCTTTTAGCTCTGGTGATAGAGATAGATAGATCAGATAGAGAAGAAAGTCTCTCTACCATTGAGTGTATAGCCACTGGTGTATTTGCATAGCCCTGCCCCCCTCTCTACTAGCTCCAGTGTTCTGTCAGATAGAAACGAATGTCTCCTCTCCACACTCTGTATAACAAATCACCTGAAACATGTTACATTCCTCCATATGTTGTGTTGCGATCTGCTATTTCCTCTACTACTCTCCTGATGATAAAGTAGGCTGCAAAATAAACATTATTTTGATATAGTTTAGTGTTGGTGTTAGTCATGTAAAATCTGCACTGCTCATCCCAATCCGCACTGATCATCGGATTCGGACGAACCTGCAAATCAACGAAAATCAGTTGATTTGGCGGTTTGTCGGAATCCGAAATAACAAATTTAATATATGCCCGAATATACTGAATTGATATTCAGGCATACATCAATTCGTTTTCAGAACACACCGCCATATTGGAGGCGGAGCGTATGGCGTCACATAACAGTGACGTCACACGCTTGCACGGCCATTTTGGAGTAGATCCCAATCCGCGCTGATCATCACAATCCGCGCTGATCATCGCAATCCACGCTGATCATCCCAATCCGCGCTGAGCATCCCAATCCGCGCTGAGCATCCCAATCCGCGCTGATCATCCCAATCCACACTGCTGATTCTAATCCACACTGCTGATTCTAATCCACACTGCTGATTCTATTCCACACTGCTCATCTTAATCCGCACTGCTCATCCCAATCCATACTGCTTATTCTAATCCACACTGCTCATCTGAGGAACTGATGGTGATCTATTTGGGGCAGTACCCGAACACGTGGACGATTTGACATCCACCGTCACGGCCATGTTCCAGGAACTACTCCCGGGCTACCCACTAGAACGCCTCAAACTGGATCGTGTGCATCCTGCCCTGCGCCCAAAGAGGGTTAATGGACCCCGCGCGACATCATACTCAAACCCACGAAGGAAGCTATCGCACAGGCCGCATGGAAACAACGCACCCTGCGCTTCCAGGACTTTGAGTACCAGATATACGCAGACCTGACGCCGTAAACCCTCCTGAAACGAAAAGCTTTGAGGCCCTTCTTCATCACTCTGCAACGTCATGCCATCAACTATAAATGAGGGTTTCAGTTGAAGGCCACCTTCACCCACGAAGAAGCAGGGCCCCTCCTGGAACAACTGCAACTGTCGCTCCCGACGATCTCTGAAGAAGCCCCCCCGTAAACATCAACCTCCTCTCCCCCGAAGGACCGACGCCTAGCCCCCTGTGGGAACGCAGACTCCGCAACACCCGAGACGCGCCTGGAAAACTGCGCTCACAATCCCGGCCTCGCCTGGACGAAGGTGACTGACCCCCCTGACAGGAGGCCCGTGAACGAGCCACCCATGGCTACATTGCCCTACTTAACCGACTGGTCAGACAGGCGGTCCCCCTCCTGATTTTGGGACCCTCCCGACCGTGACTCGGATTGAACTCATTTGGAACCCGTTTCCTGTGGTCCGTAAGTTATGCTGATCCCCACCCATGGTTCTGGGGTAATCCCTTTAGCGGACTGCCTTGGTGTTATACAAGGTCATAGTTTACTTTTGCGGTAATTCCACAAGGGTTTTTCATGTTACTGCTCTGACTGCTGAAGTTCAGGCCCCACCTCACCTCATTACATTGAGGACCCGGCCCCAACCCGCCATAGATTGCCCACCTGCTAAGATGCCCACTAGTGTGGCGGGTGGGCGCGGACAACCACAGGGCCCACGGTCCGGAGCCTGATACCAGTCTGCCGTTTTGCATATTGCCCATGTTATCATGCCGTACTTGTTTGCACTGTCATTGTTGGCACTGTTATTGTTTTTCTGATTGTTGTTTTTTGCAATGTTGTTTTCCTCACTGACATATATGCTCTACATGCCATCCCGTGGGCCCCACGCCGATCCTCACTACCCATCTGTGGCAGCCCTAGCCTGGGAGGCTTGACACCGGTGTTTGCCACCGGGAGCGGGGACCAGGTTTGCCCATAAAACTACTGTGTTGCTACCCTAAACTGTGTGCTTTAACAAACTTGCATGTCCTGGAATTATTTTGTATCATACAGTGACGGTTCTCCTAGTCCTGTACCCTAAACTTGATAAAGTCGGGTCCACACACACCCAATGCCCCCCCACGGTCCACTCCTGCTCTGTCTCCCCTCTTCCGCACTCTCTTACAAGACTGTAACCTCATAGATGCCTGGAGGGACCGCCACCCAACCACTAGAGATTATACGTTTTACTCACACCCCCACGCCAGCTCCTCCGGCATAGACCATATCTTCATACAACCAAGTTTTCTCCCATCCGTCCTTGATGGCCGCATTCTCTGCCTCCTGGTCGGATCACTCCCCTGTATCTCTCACCTGTAAATCCCTATTCCCTGCCTCCCATCAATTTAACTGGAGACTGAACAATTCCCTCCTCTCTTTTGCTGACTTGGCTCAACATATCCAATTGTGCCTTTCCCGCTTTTTTGCGGAAAATGCACTATCCGTCACTTCCCCGATTTCTCTCTGGGAAGCCCGCAAAGTGACTCTACGAGGCGAGCTCATCAGTCTGGCCTCCCGACAAAAGAGGGAACGGAACAAAAGGGTGTCCGATCTCTCCTCGACATTGGGGAGGTTTGAGTCTGACTGGAACATGGCCCCCTCAATTCCCCTGCGGAAAAAGATTGACTCGGTTCGATTGGAACAGAATCTTCTCTTAAACGACTCAGCGGAAAAACAGCTCCACTGGACTCAACCGCTTTATCCGCTCTACTATATCTAAATTATACGGAAAGCCCTCAACCTTTCAAGCCCACCAGGCCGAAGCGCTATTTGCTGGGGTAGACTTGCCCTCGCTCACGGAGAGCATGAGCACCCTTATGGCCCAAGACATTTCCCTCGAGGAGGTCCTTATGGCCATCAAGTCCCTCAAAACCTCTAAGACACCCGGCCCGGATGGGTTTTTGGCTCTACACTACAAAAAGTATTCAGACACTTTAGCCCCCCACTTAACAGCCATGTTTAATTCTCTAAAGACCAATAACACCCTCCACCCTTCCTCCCTACTGGCCCACATAGTTATGATCCCGAAACCAGAGAAAGACGCCCTTGACCCGCACAACTACAGGCCCATTTCATTACTGAACATCGATGTCAAATTGCCAGCTAAGATACTGGACACCCGCATGAACACAATCCTGCCGGACTTAATACACCGAGACCAAGTGGGGTTTGTTCCCTACAGACAGGCCTCAGACAATACCCGAAAAATCATCCACCTCATACACCACATGCACTGTATTAACACTCCCGGTATGCTTTTATTAGACCTTTAAAAAGCATTTGATATCATATCCTGGGACTATCTTTTCTACGTCCTCCGTAAATGGGGATTCCCGAACGACTCCCTTCTTTGGATCAAAGCCTTATACAGCGCCCCAACAGCTTCAATCCGCTATATTAGCTACCTATCACTCGATTTTCCCATCTTGGGCGGTACACACCAGGGATGCCCCCTCTCGCCCCTCCTTTTCGTCCTGGCCATTGAACCTTTAGCCCACCTAATCAGAATTAACCCCAAAGGACAAACCGACTGTAAACTCCATATGTTCGCTGAAGACATATTGCTTACCCTAACCCAACCCATAGTCTCCCTTCCCAATCTGCTCTCAATTTTACAATCCTTTGCCCAGGTCTCTAATCTAACTGTCAACGCTGATAAATCCTGCGCACTCAACATCTCCCTGACACCACAACAAGTTACTTCCCTTAGTCACAACTTCCACTTTAAATGGCACGCTTCCCACTTAAAATATCTGGAAGTAAACATTTCCCACACCTATGATACTTTGTACGCTGCTAACTACTCTCCACTCTTTAAAACTCTTAAGGACCTCCTGTCCTCCTGGACACGACATAACCTCTCCTGGATGGGCAAAGTCAACGCAGTCAAAATGACCATCCTTCAAAAATTGCTGTATCTTTTCCGCACTTTGCCCATTCCTATCCCCCGCAAGGCATTTGAGCTTTTTCAGACCCAGGTTGTGTCCTTTGTTTGGAGTACAAGGCGCCCCAAAGTATCCAGGTTCACTCTGCATACCCACAAACGTGATGGAGGCCTAGGCCTCCCCAACTTTCAGAAATATCTAGTGGCACACATCGCCTCAATAGTCAGCTTTTTCCAGTCCCCCTATAATCCGCTTTGGGTAGACCTGGAGGCAACACAATGTAGCCCATATTCATTGCGCACCCTGCCCTGGTTGCCCCCCAATCAACGGCCTCCCTCTATGAGCCCCATTTTGACCCACACCTTCTACCTATGGGACTCCACTAGATACTCCAGTAACTTACGGTCCCCACACCTCCCGTTACTCACTATACTAGGAAACCCTCTGGTCCCCCCGGGACTAGACTCCCCCCTGGCATTCACATGGTGGTCTTCCAAAGGACTGACCTCTATGATCTGCTAGATGGCGGGTCGGTCTGTCGATGGGAATATTTTAGGGACAGGAAGGGAGCACCGCCCATTGAACATTTCAGATACCTTCAAATTCGACATTGGGCCACATCAGCGCTCGCACAATCTTCCCCTCGGGCAGGCCTAACAGTATTTGAACATACTTGTAAACGCGACCCACTCAGTCCCAAATTGGTCTCGCTGATCTACTCCGAGCTCAACTCTTTGACCTCCCCTAACAGACACTCCTACGTAGGGAAATGGGAGAGAGACCTCGGAAAACATCACAACCACTGGAGAAATGGCAGCAAATTTGGTCCTCCATGGCCACCTGCTCAATCAATATCTCCTCAGCGGAAACGGCCTTCAAGTCCCTCACAGGCACAGATTGGCCCATCTCCACCCCTCACACTCATCATCTTGCTGTAGGGGATGCTCATCAGTAGGTGATATCCTCCATACGTGGTGGACCTGCCACATGCTTACCAGATTTTGGTCAAGAGTCTTCCATATGCTAGAAAGATTGTTCTCAGTACAGCTCCGCAAGGACCCTTGGCTGGCCTTACTGCACCTTAAATCTCCGCTCCTCACAAAAAGCCAACACCGCCTAGCCACGCACAAGTCCTGCTGGCGGCTAAACAAACTGTGGCTTCGGCGTGGAGAAAGTAATTTGTACCCTTTGGGGAAGTTATGCGGCGCATGGATTTTTTCTGCTTAAACGACCAACTAGCATCCTCGCAGACACCAACAAATCTTTCACTAAGGTCTGGCAACCATGGATAGACCATGCTCATCCCTCCTTGGCCTCAGCAAGTCTCTCAGCCCTTTAGGTTCCCGAGACAAAAATGCTCACTCCAGACGAACCCAGTGCCCCCCTCCTCCTTCCTTCCTTCTTTCTCCAACGCCCCTCCCTTTCTCACCTCTGGGACTACAACTGTACGGATTCCTCAGCCCGCTTGACATAACTTTATCCCGAGGAACCTGGTGACCATACGCCCACAAGTTTACGTCATCAGACAATGTGTACCGTCTCCATGTTTCTCTGATATATGTATGTATCTCAATGCTGATTACTGTGTCTTGTACCCTATATGCTGCTTAAAAACTTAATAAAAACTTTGAAACGAAAAAGCAGCAGTATGGATTAGGATGAGCAGCGCAGATTGGGATGAGCAGTGTGGATTAGACTCAGCAGAATGGATTGGGATGAGCAGTGTGGATTGGAAACAGCAGTGTGAATTGGGATGATCAGTATGGATTAGGATGATTAGTGTGGATTGGGATTTTCAGTGCGTATTGGGATGAGCGGCGGGGGGGATTTTGTTGCTTCTCATTGCTCCCAAATGGCTGAGGGGACCATGGTAAGTGGATGTATTCCAATTACTGGCAGACTCTCCGTGGGCACTTCTCCTTACCGAATAGGATGTTTTTTAGATATCTACAATTACGGCATGCAGTTAGCTCTCAATTTTAGCAACCTGTTGCCCCTAATCGCATTTATAAATTTTTGATCCAGGAATGTCTGGGGAAGATCCTTTCTTCCATTTATCACCGATTTGTCTGGTGTTTCGACTTCTGGAGTGTCCCACCTTTTTTTTTTTGCAAATTGTTTATACAAAGTTTTACAATAAATATTTTATCAAAGAAAAAACGATAACGGAGTTAAAACACTGAAAGAAGACCAAATAGTGCATAGGAAAACGAAAACAGGGCAGCAGTAAATACAATCACCATAATGGGGACTGAAAGTATCATATGGACAAACATACAATAACAAGACAACCATATCGGGGATGTGTGGAATAGCATGAAGGATAACTTTATCAGAAACCCCCAAGTACATCCCCCTTGACATGTGATGTTAACGCAAGTCCCCATGGATCAAACCATTTCTTCTGGCACATCTAGCAGTGTGTGAAAAGAAAGCAAAGCTACTATAAAAGGGCTGGAGGAATAGAATGTAAATAGGAGGAGAAAGAGGGGGGGTGGGATTGAGAAAATAAAGGAGGGAGGAGTAGGGAAAAAATGGAAAGGAACAGAAGCAGGGACTGAAAGGGAACAAGGAACAGCGACCCACCTCCCGCCAAAAGATAGTATGCATAAAAACACCAAACACTAGGGATGCACAGATACCAAGTACTGTACAGATACTTTTCCAGCTATTAGACTAGGGAAAAACTTAGGAGGCAGCTATCTTTTTTAAGGAGCATTGGCTATGGGGCTCATGGGATTTGTGCATCCCGCAAAAAACAATACCCCAAATTTCTCATAGGCGATGCTTTATAAGCTTTTACTGCTCATCAGTTTATCTGGGGCGCCCGACACATGCTTGCATTGTATGTGCGTGCACATGGGGGGCGGGGGACTTCCCAAAAAAAGTTTTGCACTTTTTTTTTTTCCTATGTTACTTTGAATTTTTTGAATTTAGGGGGTTTGTTTTTTTTTCCAGTCAACTTTATTGCTATCACATAGGGGGCTAACAAGCCCCCTATGTAATAGCAAATAATATGTGACAGGTCCTCTTTATGGAGACCCCTAATGTCACCTGGGGCCCCCAAAGAAGCTGAGGTAGCAGAGATCTGCTTCACCAGCTTCTTCTCCTGAGCCAGAGAGTGTGCACAGTGACACCGGAAGTGATGTAATACACATCACTTCCACGTCCAGTGATCAGAGGAGAGATCAACGGCTAGAAGCTTGCTGATCTTCCACCGATCGTCAGGGAAGACCCGCTGTGCTGGTCCTGGGATCGTACAGGGGACAGCGGAGATCGGGAAGCTGGCAGCGGAGGTGGGGGGCACACATTCTGATTCATCGTACAAGCTCTCCAGCATCTGTATTGCTTGTATCTAAACAGCAATCACTGGCTGCTTAGAATGATACAAAGAATACGGCTGCAGCAGCAGCCGTGTTTTTGGTATAACCGCTTCAGGACATTACGTATTTTGACGGTGGGCTGTCCTGAAACACTTTGCATCATTACCAGTACTGTGCTAGCAACACAACAGTGATGCAAACACAGCAACACTATGAGAGGAATTTATCAAAACTGGAGCAGACAGAATCTGGAACAGTTGCCCAGGGCAACTTTGCCTGCTGCAGTATTGATAAATCCCCCTCTGTGTCTATATTAATCCCATGTGAAGCTTACAGTAAGCTTCAGTAAACTAAACAACCCTTTTTGTTTAATCTTATGCAAAAATGCATATACGCACATTGTTATGTTATCACTGACTTTTGTTCCTTTATGTGTAGGAGAAGAAGCTAGAAGAGTCTATGATGATGCTCAAAATTTGCTACAATTTATAATCAGTCGAAAGAAATTTGAAGCCCGTTGTGTTGTAGGCATCTGGCCAGCACAGAGCATTCGGGATGACATTTTGTTATATACTGGAGAAGATGTGCTGCACTCTTCAGAGCCCATTGCCATTTTCCATGGACTAAGGCAACAGGTGACCGGTGCCATTTTTTTTTTCATAGATCGTGTGTTAAAATGTAAATATACTGCTTTTTTGGTCAGTTTTGTTTGATTTTAAAATGTAAAGATGATTGGCAGCCAACCTTTTTAGTTGTTTTCTACAGAGCTGGGAAGGGATAGAGCACAATTCCTTCCATTGACATCAATAATGGGCAGGACTTGAAAGATTTTAGGGCGTCTTACCAGTCAGTCAAAAATGTCACCAGTCAGCATGACCGGATTATAGTCTTGCAATTTATGTTAAAAAATTTTCGGGACAGATAAAGCTTTCTTTTGGTGGTATATAATCACCACTGGGGTTTTTATTTTTTACTATATAATGAAAAAAGTACCGTAAATTTTCGGGGGAAATTTTTTTCCCCTATGTTATGTTAAAAACATTTATTCTTACCCATATTTTTGGTAAAATATAAAAGACAGGGTCACGTCGGGTAAATAGACACCAAACATGTAAAACTTGAAAATTGCGTGCGCCCGCAAAATTGCAAAAAATACCATACCCAAGTTCTCGATCGTCTCCCTGCAGTGATCGTTGACTGGCAGTCACCGCTGCCCGCAGAGATTCCCCCCTCCCCTCTCCGATCCTCCAGCGCTGAGTGGAGGAATAAACGGGGGAGAGGGTGGGCACAGTGGCTCTGCCTCTAGATAGGTAGAGCCAGCTGTCACTCACGCAGCTGGGTGGATCTAGACAGTAATGTCAGGATCCGTCCTGGCTGCAGTGCTCACAGTATATTAGCGGGCTATTGCCCACGATATACTGAGCTTTGGTCCCGAGACTGGCAATGGCAGTGACAGTGGCGGAACAATGTGAGAATATTCCTCCCGCTAATACCATCAATGAGACACTATTCTCCCCACTGACAACAACCATGGGCACTATTCCTCCCACTGACCCCAACAATGGAGCACCATTTCACCCCTTGATACCAACGATGGGGCACTATACCACCTGCTGATACCAAAAAAGGAGCATGATAGAGCCTCTGTTATGGTTTTTTTTTGCGTCCCTATTAGGGAGAGTTTACCAATTTCATGAAAAGGACACAGACTAACATAAAAGCACATTTTTAGGGAGGAATGTTTAAAACTTTTGACAATGTCTTTATTGATGTCTGTACTTTCCTGTTGATTCATGTAGATTGATCTTATCCAAAATCTTGGATATTTTTTAGGGCTGCGGAAATTAACGATTAATTCCTCGATTAATCTTTAATTTTTTTGATCGATTAAAATTCTTTTGATCGGTACTCACCTCTCTGCCGGCTTCCGGGTCTGTCCATGACGTCAGCGGACTCCTCCCCCCTTCCCCAAGTGGCTCAGTCAGCTAACGAAGGGAAGGGGGAGAAGTCAGGTGACATCAATGTCCGTGACGTCACCGGACTCCTCCCCCCTTCCCTTCATTAGCCGACGGAACCACTTGGGCTGGGGATTGTTCTAAGGAAATTCCTACAAGTCCTGTGGAAGACAGACAACTGCAGAGCGTGCCAGGGAATCCCTCTTCCTTCTTCAAGCCGTAGTACTTCCTCCAAGCTTCCATAGAGACCTGAGGATGGGGGAATACAATGCAAGAGCCTATGTGTTGAACCCACGATCATTGCAACGCTCTGCAGGCTTCGCTGCAAAAACGAAGTATCTTCACATTACTCATGAGATGAATGTTGCTGCATTCACTACTTTTTTTTAAGGTGGACTTTGAATGGATTTTGCATCCCCATAGACATGTATGGGAATGCAAAACAATCAAATGCCTATTGACCTCCTAGGGTGTCAGATGGGGTCCCTTGAGGGAGGGAAGTCAGGCGGTCGCAGAACTCGATAAGTGTCGACAGATTACCGGCCCAAGTGGCTCCATCGGCTAACGAAGGGAAGGAGGAGGAGTCCGGTGACGTCAATGTTCGTGACATCACCAGACTCCTCCCCCTTCCACAAGTGGCTCCATCGGCTAACGAAGGGAAGGGGGAGGAGTCCGGTTACGCCGATGTCCGTGACGTCACCTGACTCCTCCCCCCTTCCCTTTGTTAGCCGACGGAGCCACTTGGGCCGGTGATCTGTCGACACTTATCGAGTTCTGTGACCGCCTGACTTCCGGTTTCGTTACAACTTAGAGGTTTGCCCAAGAAACTTGTTCTGCACGAGCGCCAGCCAAGGCATTGGACTATACACATACAGCACAGTAATTAAGTAATAAAATGAACTAAGATCACACTAATCCAGCACGTTATTATTCTGAGTTGCCCCACTCAAGCGGCGGCCATATTGAGTGGGGCACGTGAGATTAATAACGTGCTGGATTAGTGTGATCCCAGTTCATTTTATTACTTCATTGCTGTGCTGTATGTGTATAGGCCAATGTAGTTGGATCTGTATGTGCGTTTATAATTAATCCAAATTAATCGATTAAAAAAATTTGATTAATCGAACACAAAAATGTTAATCCCTAATATATTTTTTTTTTTTTTTAGTTCTTTAAAACTTTTTACATTTCATACTGGGTGCTTCTGTTCTGCAGAAAATATTGGACTCACGGAACAAAGAGAATTCATACATACTGGGATGAGTCATCCTTTTGTGTATTTACATTTTAATTTGAGCTGATGACTTTTTACAACAATATGAAAATAGGAGAAAATAGTTTAAAACGTCCTAAAGCTTTATCTGCTAGATAAAAAATATTAATGAGAAATATTCCATATATACTTAAAATTGTATGCAGTTTAAAAAAAATTTTTTTATTCCTTATCATATTAAAAAAATAAAGTATTTCCTCACTCCATTACTTTGATGCCTGCTATCCTCAGGCTTAGGTGGCAAATGATACCCAGAAACGTTGAGGCGTGTTGATAGGCTTCCATAGATCCACAAATTGTATACCCTGTTTCCCCGAAAATAAGACCTACCCTGAAAATAAGACCTAGTACTATTTTTGGGAATTGCTAAAATATAAGACCTACCCCGAAAATAAGACCTGGTTGTGACCATTCCCAGGGCCGGTGGTGGCATTAGGGGGAACTTGAAGAGCCGCGAGAGAGGAGGGAGAGAATCAGCGGTGCCATGAGGCCAGCGTTAGAGGAAATGAGGCAGCATCAGAGGGAGCAGAGCCGCATAAGCCTCCTCTATAGAGCCGGCTCCTGTCACAGCCGGAGTGATACCAAATGCACTCCGCCTGT
Source organism: Nanorana parkeri (assembly GCF_000935625.1). Lineage (NCBI taxonomy): Eukaryota > Metazoa > Chordata > Amphibia > Anura > Dicroglossidae > Nanorana > Nanorana parkeri. The sequence goes on from NW_017306918.1 coordinate 932,003, forward strand.
GAGGAATCGATAGTGAAAGCGTGCTTTGCTCATTCTGGCCAGCCATTGGTTAGCAAATTGCTCTTGGAAAGGTACGACACCCCTGATTGCTCTGATCACCATATTTTTGTGCATGAATACATGTAGACTTTTCTACATGAATAAGTGGATTGTTGTACATTTAAAAAAAAAAATAAGACCTACCCCGAAATTAAGACCTAGTGTGTTTTTTGGAGCCCAAAAAAATATAAGACGGTGTCTTATTTTAGGGGAAACATGGTGTTTGTAAGATCCGAGATCCATCTGGACACTATCTGCTGGTGGTAGGCCTCTTACACGTCACTGAGGTTATTATAGTATCATATTATGCAACAACACTTCTTCAATCACCTATTCCATCACCTATTCCAAGTGGTGGCCCACTATACCCTCAAATCCACATTTATACAAATCCAGTACAAATTACTTCTACGCTGTTAGAGAGAACCTCACAACCTTTTTATTAGAATTGACCATATCTTTGTCCACGTATCCACACTAGCTTTGCTTGATGATTCACATATGATTTCTGTTCAGTTACTCCCAGATGATCTGCCAGAGACTGAACTCCATGACTCCCTGCTTTCAGATGCCATCATTGACAATAAGATACAACTAGGGATGCACTGATACTGTGAATTTTCACTCATACTCTTAAAATGCTTCAATACTAAGAGCCGATACCGACACTTTCAATTTCTAAATGGTAAACAGGCACCACGGTTAACAGGAAAGCTGCCGAGGTCCCCAGCAAGGTCCTGGCAGCCCACCATAGAACCTGCACAGCCACCTTAGAGTCTGTACAGTCCAGCAAGGTCCTGGCAGCCTTCCTGTGGATTGCGGTGCCTGTTTACAGTGCTGGCCACAAATCTCTTCCTTCCATGACGCCCGCACCCACCGAGACCAACCAGGACCGCTGGTGGGATCACACAGCCCACCATAGACTCTGCACAGCCACCGTAAAGCCAGCACAGCCCACCATAGACTCAGCATAGCCCACCTGAGAGTCCACACAGTCCACCTGAGAGACAAATTGTATACCCTGTTTCCCCGAAAATAAGACCTACCCTGAAAATAAGACCTAGTACTATTTTTGGGAATTGCTAAAATATAAGACCTACCCCGAAAATAAGACCTGGTTGTGACCATTCCCAGGGCCGGTGGTGGCATTAGGGGGAACTTGAAGAGCCGCGAGAGAGGAGGGAGAGAATCAGCGGTGCCATGAGGCCAGCGTTAGAGGAAATGAGGCAGCATCAGAGGGAGCAGAGCCGCATAAGCCTCCTCTATAGAGCCGGCTCCTGTCACAGCCGGAGTGATACCAAATGCACTCCGCCTGTGAGGAATCGATAGTGAAAGCGTGCTTTGCTCATTCTGGCCAGCCATTGGTTAGCAAATTGCTCTTGGAAAGGTACGACACCCCTGATTGCTCTGATCACCATATTTTTGTGCATGAATACATGTAGACTTTTCTACATGAATAAGTGGATTGTTGTACATTTAAAAAAAAAAATAAGACCTACCCCGAAATTAAGACCTAGTGTGTTTTTTGGAGCCCAAAAAAATATAAGACGGTGTCTTATTTTAGGGGAAACATGGTGTTTGTAAGATCCGAGATCCATCTGGACACTATCTGCTGGTGGTAGGCCTCTTACACGTCACTGAGGTTATTATAGTATCATATTATGCAACAACACTTCTTCAATCACCTATTCCATCACCTATTCCAAGTGGTGGCCCACTATACCCTCAAATCCACATTTATACAAATCCAGTACAAATTACTTCTACGCTGTTAGAGAGAACCTCACAACCTTTTTATTAGAATTGACCATATCTTTGTCCACGTATCCACACTAGCTTTGCTTGATGATTCACATATGATTTCTGTTCAGTTACTCCCAGATGATCTGCCAGAGACTGAACTCCATGACTCCCTGCTTTCAGATGCCATCATTGACAATAAGATACAACTAGGGATGCACTGATACTGTGAATTTTCACTCATACTCTTAAAATGCTTCAATACTAAGAGCCGATACCGACACTTTCAATTTCTAAATGGTAAACAGGCACCACGGTTAACAGGAAAGCTGCCGAGGTCCCCAGCAAGGTCCTGGCAGCCCACCATAGAACCTGCACAGCCACCTTAGAGTCTGTACAGTCCAGCAAGGTCCTGGCAGCCTTCCTGTGGATTGCGGTGCCTGTTTACAGTGCTGGCCACAAATCTCTTCCTTCCATGACGCCCGCACCCACCGAGACCAACCAGGACCGCTGGTGGGATCACACAGCCCACCATAGACTCTGCACAGCCACCGTAAAGCCAGCACAGCCCACCATAGACTCAGCATAGCCCACCTGAGAGTCCACACAGTCCACCTGAGAGTCCGCACAACCCACCATAGAAACCGCACAGCCCACCTGAGAGTCTGCACAGCCCACCTGAGAGTCTGCACAGCCACCATAGACCCAGTATAGCCCATCTGAGAGCCTGCACAGCTCACCATATAACCTTCACAGCCACCAGAGAGCTAGCACAGCCCACCATAGAACCCGCACTGCCCACCGTAGAACCTGCACTGCCCCCTGAGACCCCACACAGCACATCTGAGACCCGACACAGCCACCTAAGACCCTCTGCCGGAGACATCAGGCCGGCAGCACAGAGTATGTAACATGATATTATTCTGTAAATTATCTACAGAGACTTCTGCGCTCGATTAATCTAAGAAAACTGGGCGTCTCTCCTTACTGCTGCTTACTTAAATTGGCTGCATGAGCCTGCATTAGTATCATTCAAACAAGTGAAGCTGCGCTATCGCCCAACAAGTAAAAATTTGCAAAAAAACAAATATTATAGTGAACGAAACTATTGTGAGAGAAAAGAAAAAAAAATATGTATATATAATATTTTTCAAATATTTTCCAAATGAAATCTTCTAGTCAACTGTTTGTGTAAATCACAAGGTGATAATCTAAAAAAACTCCAAATGACTAATAAAGTAGCAAACGTCCTGTGTCAGTGTGTAAAACACATAATTGAAACAAAGTGTCCATAAATTAATTTAACACAGGCAGCTCTCAAAAAAAAGTGTTTTCTTAGTCTTTCTTTGTGCGTCACTCTGCCCACTCTTGTAATTTCTTGTGTATTTTTTGCTGAACTGCTCATCAAAAACACCAGTGCTCTGATAAATAAGCCTCTCACCTCCATGTTCAGACCCTTGGGTCTCAAAGTGCTTCTTATAGGGTAAAACTCCTTCCTCACACAATTTGAAGCTGTGATCTTCCTTCCTTCAGATGAGACCAATCCTGATCTTAATGTTTTTCTCCTCTACCGACAGCCCAACTTCATCTCAAAAAGATCTCTCAAAGACAGAAGTGGAAATCATAGCGCACACCGTATGCATAAAAAGATTTTATTTTAGAAAATACACTCACGGGGCGTGGCTTGGCAATGGCCGTGTGAGGCAGCAGACACCTGTAGCTCCGGACACAGTTTCTTCATTACAGGCACCTGGAGCCACTTCATCGACTACCTGCAGCATGTCAAAGAAGGGCAAGCACAAGGGGCGCAAGTCGACCCCTAAATCGGCCTTCCACCGCCTGTTTGATGGGGCCACTTCCTCGGAGGAGAAGAGGCCTCAGTCTCACCGCTCTGCAGTGCAGAGAGAGCCGCCGGATACCACACAGCGTCGGGCGGATTTGGCTCCTCCCACTCCGCTACGGGAGACTCGCCAGTCTAAAAAACCGGAGGGGTTGGAGCTCCGGCACCTGGAGAACCCCCACTGGACCCAGCAGCGGGACCTGCAGGCATCCCTAACGTCAGCACGGGACACGGAGGAGAGGAGGCCGTCACCGCGCCGCTCTCCGTTGTTGACCGGGCCGCAGGACGCCACCTCGCAAGGGACTGACTTGGCTCCTCCCACCCCGACTCCTGGAGCAGGCCAAGACGGGGAACCAGAGGACATGGGCCCGCAGCAGACGGAGGGGGACGACTGGGCCCTACAGCAACACCCACAGCTGTCTCCCTCCAGAGAAAAGAAGAAATAATGACCCACGCTTGGAAGAAAGGTATGCTGGATTTTGATGGTGCCCAAATTCGCCTGTATTCAGATGTCTCCAGACATACGTTATTGATGAGACGCATTCTCCGTCCTCTCCTGGAGAAGATCCGCGACTGTGGTGCAACCTATAAATGGGGATACCCGTTTCACCTTATTGTCCAAAAGATGGACTCATCCTTTCGCCTGTACTCCCCTGAGGACCTCCCGGCGCTCTTCTCCTTTCTGTAAACGGACCCCATCCCCGTGCCTAATTGGCTGCAAGCTCTTTTGGATCCTGGCAGCAGATGGGGCCCATGCCGCTGGACGCCCACCCGTGTCCCGACCTCTAATTGATACCATCCATCGGATCGGCCAGTTAGATGACCTCTGCAGACACCCAGGGAACGGGGTCCCCAACACCTGGCCCCATCACACAATGAACCATAGATGGCATGCAGTCGAGTGGGCGGCTACCAGGTCACCACACCCAGGAACTCGGGGATGGTGACTTTGAGATTCAGTTTTTTTTTTTTTACCCACAAACCTGAGCGCGGCGATTGACCGAGGGAATACCAATGTTGACTGTGCTCAATGTCTGACATCTCGGGGATTGTGTTCCTCAAGAGCGGTTTTCCTTGCATTAGGGCAGTTATTTTAGATACGCCTGTAAGAGAAGTGATTTACATGACTACCTCTTGCATTACCTTGTGTGTGCTGGTCCTCCCTGGGGGTCTCCCCGGGCCCCTTGCTGGCCTCCGCCTGTGCGGGGGGGCCCGGGGGGATCCCCGGGAGGGGGGTCCCTGTGGGGACCTGGTGCCTAGTATCCTCAGGTCATATTCCTATGCCATGTTATATGCCTATGTCCTTGAGAGTGCTTATTCCTGCTTCCGGATGGCTCCTCTAAATACACCTGTAGGATAGAGACTTACATGATTGCCTTTTACATTAGGCATGTTCCATATCCAGCATCTCATGGATGTATCCCTCGAGAGGAGGTATCCTTGATCTAGGGCATTCATTCTGGACACATATGCGGGATAGAGATTTATATGTATACCCTTAGCATTCTCTTGTTTATGCTGGACCTCTTGGGTGCTCTCTCCGGGCTCCTTGCCACCCCCCGCCTGTGGGGAGGCGTCTGCGGGGGGGCCTGGAGAGACCCCGGGGCGGGGAGTCCCTGTGGGGACTTAGGACCTAGTTTCCTCAGGTAACACCCCTATGCCATGTTTTATGCCGATTTCCTTGAGAGAGGTTATTCTAGCTTTGGGGCAACTCTCCCAGGTACACATATGAGATAGAGATTTACAGGATTACCTCTTGTATTCACTTGTTTGGGTGGGAACTCCCCGGGGCTCTATCCAGGCGCCTCGCAACCCTCCGACTGTACAGGGAAGTCTGCGGGGGGGACTGGAGCGATCCCCAGGGGAGAAATCCCTTTGGAAGCTTAAAGCCTATTACCCTCAGGTCATGTTTCTATACACAGTTGCGAGCCTTTCAATGCAATGCGCGGGCTGCAGGCGACGGCGCCACGCATAGTGGCGCCCACCCCTGCCTGCTTGCACTAGCTCTCTCTGGGAGACTCTTCGGGTCGGCCGCCCCCCCACCACCTTTGTCAGGGGGGGGCCTAGGGGGGTTTTGTAGGGAGACTTCGGGTGGGTGACGTGTTGCGCGCCCGGGGGAATTTTGTCCCGACGGTGGGCGGCGGCTACTGCAAGGTTTGTTTTTGGGGGGCGGGCGCCCTCTTCCCCCGGCGAGAGACAGTCTTGTGGAGCTTTCGGGTGTGGGCTGGCTGTGTTGCCCCCGTCAGGTGGGACGGGGGCGCGGAGACCGCCCTCCTCTGGCTACACATGATAATTTTTACAGACATGTATATATTTTGTATGTTTTAAACTGCTCAGGTGCCAATCATTTACCTGTATTTACTTTCAACTGAAGCTGTGAACCCGGAGCTGGTTGAAACTTAACCTCTCCGAGACCCATTGCCAAGCCTATTCATTTTTGGTTTTTGTTTTTCCCCCCTTAGGCCAGGCAATCCCTGGACCCCACGGTCTGGAGTTTTTGCCACTGAGGTTTAGCCCTCACATAGACAACCCCCTATTCTGCTGATCTAGCAGGCTCAACCCGACCTCTGTCGCCCTTCCCTCCCACGTTCTCCTCCCGTCCCCTCTCTGCTTTATCCTCTTCTTATTTATTTTCTCCTCTCACATACCTCTCCCCTCTCTCTTTCTCTTATTCTCGTCTCTCGTCCCCTCCGCCTCTCTCTCTCATCCCTCCTAGTCACCCTATACTACTGTCCTCCGTTCACTTACTGCTCCCGTCGATTGCTGGGACATGGAGGAGCTAAAGCTGGTCACCATTAACGCCAAGGGTCTTAATACCCCTGAAAAAAGGAAAACGCTGCTGCACGACCTTGGGAGATGGGGATCCCATGTGGCTTTCATACAGGAGACCCACTTTAGAGCTGACGCTGCTCCTTCGCTTAAAGATTTCCATTACCCGTTCTCCTACCACTCTTGCAATGAGTCTTCCAAATCCAGAGGGGTTTCTATAGTGCTTTCTAGACGAATACCTTGGACGTTCACAGACTGTCAGACAGATGCTGAGGGACAGTATTTGCTCTTGAAGGGCAAAATTGGTCTCAAGGCGGTCACGTTCGCAGCCATCTACGCCCCAAACTCTAATCAGGGGACCTTCCTGGAAGGTATTCTAGATAGGTTACTGACCTATACCGAAGGGATCCTGATCCTAGGCGGCGATTTCAATCTCTCTCTGGACCCGTCCCTTGACTCCTCTTCGGGATCGTCTTCCCGGTCTCCTACGGCTAGTAGACGCATCCTCAGATCTCTACATCGTTCCCAGCTGGTCGACGCTTGGCGTCTACAACACCCAACCGTAAAAGACTTTACCTTTTACTCTATACCGCATGACACGTACTCTAGGATAGATATGTTCTTTGTTCCCCACCAACACCTGGCGCTGATACTTACCACAGACATTGGCACTATCACATGGTCCGACCATGCTCCGGTCTTCATGCACATTGCCCTGTCGGATAGCCCCTCTCACGCCTTAATGATAGTCTTCTGCAAGACCCGCTCATACGGACCGATGTCGCCAAGGAGTTGCCATCCTACTTCGTCCTCAATGACGTAGAGGAATGCGACCCGGTCCTCCGCTGGGAAGCACATAAAGTCTTTATCAGAGGTGTTTTAATCAAACATGGATCGCGAGTTAAACGTCAGAGGGAGGCAGAATGGCTCTCTTGCACACCCTACACAGCCTGGAGCTTCGGCACAAATCGACAGGCTCACCTACCCCGCTAGCAGACATACTCTCCACACGCAGACAGATAAACTCACTGACTTTCTATAAAGCGAAAATGGCCCTTACGTGCTGTAGGCGGAAATATTATGAGTCTGGTGATAAATGCGGGAAGCTTTTAGCTAGAGCGCTACGTGAACAACGGCAGCTCTTTTATGTATCACATGTGGTAACATCACACCACACTAGGGTGTCCCTACCGAAAGCAATAGCTAATGCCTTCCGAGATTACTACTCCAAATTGTACAACCTGCACCCCCCTTCTGACCCTGCTCCTCAGGGCACCTTACAGGGTAAAATTGCCTCTTACCTATCCTCGAGCGCTCTGTCCTCTCTGGACCCACTGGATAGGGAAGCACTGGAGGCTCCTATAACATCGGATGAATTCAACGTGGCTCTCAAAACCACCAAGACAGGGAAGTCACCGGGCCCTGATGGCTTCACGACCCACTACTATAAGCTTTTATCCGCAGAGCTGGCAGGCCACTTTACGAACGCATTCAATGCCATGTCCTCCTCTTCGCGGCTTACTCGAGACTCTCTCTCTGCTCATATCTCTGTTATCCCAAAAGAAGGCATGGATCCCTCTTCTTGTGGCAGTTACCGCCCTATATCTCTCCTAAACACTGACCTGAAGCTGTTTACTAAAATATTAGCGACTAGACTGAGCCCCCACATGCCTGCCTTGATACACTATGACCAAGTTGAGTTCATTCCGGCGAGGGAAGCTCGTGATAACACCATTAAGACCTGTCATCTTGTCCATTACGCGGCGACATCCAAACTGCCTTGTCTCTTCCTCTCTACCAATGCTGAAAAGGCCTTTGATCGGGTCTCGTGGGACTTCCTGTTTGCTACTCTGAAGCACATTGGTCTGGGAGAACACATGTTATCCTGGGTTTCGGCGGTGTACTCCATCCCAACCGCATGTGCCAAGGTGAATGGCGTTTTATCTGACCCTTTTCCAATCACGAATGGCACCAGGCAGGGCTGCCCCCTTTCACCACTCCTATTCGCCCTCTCGCTGGAGCCATTCTTGGGCCATATTAGATCCAATGTGGACGTGAACGGGATTAAAATGGGATCAAAGGAGTACAAATTATCTGCTTATGCGGATGACATGATGTTCTCTCTGACCAACCCGGTAATCTCCCTACCTAATCTTATGCAGGAATTTGCGGTGTATGGAGAGCTGTCCAACCTGAAGATCAACTTCGGCAAATCCACTGCCATGGGAATCTCTCTCCCACCTCCCCTCACTCGCTCTCTGCAGAATAATTTTCATTTCCAGTGGACAACCCGAGCGCTGAAATACCTGGGCACGTTCATACCTCCGGACATGAAAGATACCTTTACTTACAATTTCCCTCCTCTTCTGGCACAGGTACGCGTGCTACTCTCCAACTGGCAGAAGGGCTTCTTTTCCTGGTTTGGGCGGTGCTACACTATCAAAATGACTATTTTGCCAACATTTCTGTATCTCTTTCAAGCACTTCCCATAGCGATCCCAGATAGGTACTTTCGGCAGGTTACCTCGTTACTGACGAAATTTGTCTGGGCTAACCGCCACCCTCCCTTGAGCCGCTCCCTAATCACTTTACCCAAAGACTCAGGGGGGTATAGCCCTTCCTGATTTACGGAAATACTATATAGCTAGCCATTTGGTTTGCTTAGTTGACTGGTGCAGACATTCCTCTACCAAACAATGGGTGCCCTTGGAGGAATCCATGTTGCCCTATCTCTTGGCTAGGATGGCATGGTGTCCCTCGACTTTCCCCCCCGCTTAAGGCCCACCCCCTGATCGGGGCGACTCTAGCAGTAAACGCAAAGGCACTTAACAGGTGGCGTCTGATTTCCGAGGCTTCCCCGCTTTACCCAATTATAGGTAACCCGGCCTTTCCGCCAGGTAACTTGTCTGGCCCTTTCCGACTCTTGCTCGCCAACAACCTGTTCCAAGCATCTCATTTTCTAAGCGGAGGTAGGTGGCCCTCCATGCAAACCCTTACTGATGCCGACGGAGTCTTTGGCTTAGATCAATGGAGAGCTTACCAACTGCGACACGTCTTACTTACCTTACCGCCACCGGCATGTTTTGGAAATACACATACACATTTTGAGAGATTATGCGATTCTAAGGGACCGACGCGACATACTCTGTCAGAGATCTATGCTACCCTTTCAGCACCAACTGACCTCGGAAAACCTGCGTTTCTGACGCGCTGGGAACGTGACCTGGGAACCACCCTCTCAGAAGCCCAGTGTCGGAATATAATTCATTTTACCCTACAATCATCGATTTGTACTAAATATCAGGAGACCAATTATAAGATCCTTATGAGATGGTATCGCACACCGGCGCTCTTACACAAATTATATGGTGGAGTTGCCGATGTCTGCTGGAGATGTAACGCAGATGGGGATACTCTACTCCATGTTTTTTGGTCTTGCCCGCTACTCAGTCTACGGAAGATATACTTTTGCAGTTTGTACCTGTATGTTCTAATGGCTCAACTGTTTGTGTTGTATGTATATGTAAAGCGTTTTCTCAAAATAAAAAACTAAAGAATTAAAAAAAAAAATACACTCACATAAAAATGAATAAAATCGCGTATCAGAATCACATTCCTGGATGTCAGATCTGTCCTCTTTCTCTCTAGGCTTTCTGACGTCAATGACTCAGCTTCTACGCGTTACGTCTAATTGACTTCATCAGGAAGTTTTCTTAGATTAATCTTAGTTTTCTTAGATTAATCGAGCGCAAAAGTCCCTGTAGATAATTTACAGAATAAAATCATCAGGAAGCTTGCTGATGAAGTCAATGGTTGTCAGGGTACCGTGCACAGGCGTCCTCACACCACATGTAGGTACCCAAGCAGGATGACCAAATTTATAGGCCCACACAGGATAGGGTTCTATGCACACAGTTTATTTGCTACACAACAACAAAACTACAACCCCCCTCAACCCCCCACAGGTTTAGCAGTGAAGTAATAAACCCACCGTTGGGACAAACACACACCTACAGCCAGGGGGAAGCAACAAGGAGGGGTAACGGGCCTGCAGATATATGGCAGGCCTCAGGATAAAAGAAGAGTGGTCAGGTACAAGCCGGGTCGTTAACAGGAGGACAGCAGCACGGTACAGGAACAGGATCCAAGAGAGTGGTCGGGTAACAAGCCGGGTCGGTGACAGGTCTGCAGATAGGAAGCAGGGTTCAGGAAGCAGGGTTTCAGGAAGCAGGGTTCAGGTTTATGGGAATCAGTCAAGTGCAGGCGACGCAATACTGAGCCAGCTTCCTGACTGCAGGTAGGGCCTAAATACCCTCCCAGGAAGCACCAGGTGATGGGATGATCAGTCACAGCTGGGGCACACCCCAAGGTGAGTACTGGAGCTGCAGGTTCCTTACAGTCCCTGGCTGCTGGAGACACCCGCAGGCGAGCACAGGAACTGCAGGACCTGGCTCCAGCACCGCCTGGGGGTGCTCTGGATCCTGACAATGGTAGAGCGGAGGGGTTCCTCTATAGCTGGTGGTATTCTGCATTGGTGTATAACGTATCACTGGGATTTGTAGGCCTCTATAGCTGGTGGTATTCTGCATTGTTGTATAATGTATTCCTGAGATTAGTAGTCCCTCTACAGCTTGGAGTCAGTGGCAGAACTACCAGGGTCCAACATTTGCAACTGGGACCAGGTCTGGGCACCTCACCATTGCCCTAAAATTATTAGTCTGTATTGTTTTAGAAAAAAAAGTATTGGTAATTGGTATCGGCAAGTACTTGATATTCGTACTTGGTCTGGAAAAATGGTATCGGTGCATCTCTAGATAAAATCCTCAATTTAGGATTACTTGTTTATTTTTAGATTCCATGCTGCAGAATACCAAATACCATGCTACAGAATGTTAAATACCAAAGCTCAGATCCACCTGATTACATGCGAGTATAAACATCTCACACATTCTTCACCCCTCCGCTCTACCATCTTTTATCTGCGCTAGGCCGTCGTGCTTCTTCCTCCTTTTTGTTTCCTCTTTAGTACAAACGTCGGACACCCTAGTCCGCACACACCAGGAGCAGCACACCAGCATTGAAACCAACCCCCAGTAAGAGCGCTCACCAACTGGACCTGTCCTTCACAACGTTTTAGAAACATTAACACACATACCAAAAACCTGACAATGCACGAACACAAACCATCACAAAAAAATATATACTGACATTGCATACAAAGAAACCATCACAAACACATACACTGACATAAAATCAAACACATATATTAACTACTTTGTGACATTAGGATGTTCCATGCCGTCCTATAAAGCATGGGCTTTAAAGATGTTAGGGCGTCATGGAACGTCCCAACTTCTAAGCCCCTCTGTTCCTCCCTGTCATACTTACCCGCCGGAATCTGATGCAGGGACTTGCCTGGCAACTCAGGCAATCCCCCAGGATCCAATCGAGTGCAATCCAGGTCATGTGATCAGTGATACATTGTGACAGCCAATTATTTGAATCATTGGATGTCAGCACTGCCTCTCCTTCTCTCTCCCCTCAATGTAATCGGAGGCAAGAGAAGTAGACAGATCAGTGCTATTAAGTGTCCCACAAAGTAGGCCGTTATAATAATTTAAAAAACCCTCTTTATTTAAAAAAAATTGACCCCTCCATTGCTGATCACAGTTTTGTAACTGTGATCACTCTGATCAGTACAATAGTACTGTCCAGAATTTTTGGGGTGTATTTTTTCTTTTTTTCGTTAACTGTACCCATTTGTAATATTATTATTTTTTTAAATTAACCCTTTTAGCGCTGATCACAGTTTTATAAATGTAAACGGTCTGATCAGTAGTAATGTTCAGCATTTTTAGGGTGCAATTTTTACCTGTGTTTTAATAAAAATGTTACCCTTTTTAAGTTTTTTTTACCTTTTCACATAGTTTCCCTTTCACAAAGTTTCTGATTTTGTCTAAACTGGTTTGCCATTCTAGCTTGTGATTCACACCTTTGCTGTTTCTGATAGTTACACACTAACAGCATCTGATATAGAGTCTCTAAGTCAGGCTTCTAGTGATGGTGCTCTCAGCCTACCACCATCTTAAAGGAGGTGTTCAGAACATTCAAAACTCCTGGCCAAAAATTGGGTGCCCCCAAACTTAACACAGCCTGAAATACCTCCATTAACTCCAACTCTTGGCATCACAACCATCATTCCAGTTTGTGAGCCGATAAATTATTTAAAACTTTTCCTGACTGACATGATGTTTGAGGATATGGCTACTCAAACAAATTTATATGCCAGCGAGTTAGGTAATCCAACTTCACACTATGTTAGGAAAAACACCTGGCACCCCACTGACTTAACAGAAATGAAAAAGTTTTGGGCACTAACCAAGGAAATTGGCTTAGTGAAAAAAAACAGCATACGTTTCTATTGGCACAAACACCCCATCCTGGCTACACCTCTTTTTCCAGGGATTATGAACAATTGCTGCGTTTTCTGCATTTTAACAATAATCATTTTAACCAGTGCCCTCCTAGAAATGACCCCTTATGTGACAGGCTAAACAAGATACAGCCCCTGATAAAACACCTATCTGGAAAGTTTGCAGAAACTTACATCCCTGAACAGAATATCTGGATGAGTCCCTCATGAAATTTAAGGGAAGATTTATTTTTAAGCTATACATTCCATTAAACCACTCATGGTATGGAATAACATTTTATAAACTGTGCGAATGCAGTAAGGCTATACCTGGGCATTTCGCATTTCTGAGGGGAAAGGCTGCCAATTAGATCCACCTGGTTGCCCAGATTCTATGGGCACAAATGGCAAAATTGTATGTGATCTCCTCCGACCCTTGCTAAATAAAGGTCATCATCTATGGGTTGGCAACAACTATAGCAGTATAGATTTATTTAAACATTTATTTTGAAACCCTCGTCTGTGGCACTGTGCGCAGAAATCGCGCAGGTTTTCCCCAGAAGCTTACACATGGCAAAACCTGTATAGGCACAACATCAGCCCGAGGCCATGATGAAATACTAGCCCTTTGTTACTCTGATCAAAAAGAAGTGTACATGCTGTCTACCATGCATGATGAAGTTACAGTACCAGTGTCAGGGGAAAGGATGTACAGATGCAAAAACCGAAGTGCATTGTGGAGTACAGCAAGTATATTGGGGGGGTTGGGGGGTTGGGTTAGATTTAGCAGGTCAGTGTATGCAGCCTTATCTGGTACACCACATGTCAAAGACCTGGTACAGGAATTGGCCATATATCTAACCCAGATGGCAGTATTTAATTCTTATGTGCTTTACAACAAAAGCAGGCACTAGGGAAGCCTTACACTTTCCTGGAATTTACTCTAAAAATTGTTTCTGATCATTTGTTTCACCAGCCCCCTAATCCTTGCACATTTGTATCAGAGGATGTCCACACACTTTGCGGCAGGCACTTTGCTTGCAGGATCACCCCAACAACCTGCAAAGTCACCCCAGAAAAAATGCAGAGTCTGTTACAAAAAAGTTTATATAGTTTCTATTGCCCTTCCTCTCCATCTCTACCAGGCCCGTGTGTCACAGACTGTTTCAAAGTCTACCATACACAGGTAGACTATTAATTAAAATTATTCTGTATGTGACTTGATTTATTGGCAATTATTCTGTGTACCTGACTTCGGCTTGTCCTATACCGACTACTCTTGACTTCTGGATCCCCTGACCTTGGCCTGTCCCCATTTACATTAAACCCAGGATTCTAAAGCCATGATACACAAAACAACTCAAAATACCCTATTTGGAACACCCTGGGTTGCCTACTTTTGAAAATGGTATGCCATCATTTGGAAAAGTTCTTTCATAGGCTGCCATACTCTCAAAGGCAACGTAGACCCTGTAAATCAATGTTTCAAATTTCCAAGTTTTGAAATGGGTATGCAATATATTTGGCCCTGTAACTTGCTAAAAAAAACTGTATAACCAGTACATGGGGGTACCATTATATACGTTAGACATTGCTAATTACAAATATTGTGGGTTTATTGCAGTAAGACATATAAGGAATATGGAATATTCTGTGAAAATTGAATTTATATGTGTGAAAAGCACAGATGAAAGTATAAGCTTCTAAGGGTGGCCATCATTTGTGATAAAATGCCTGCACAAAACAACTCAAAATACTCCATTTAGAATTTATTAGGTTATCTACTTTTACTAGGTTGTCTAATTTTGAAAAGTGTATGTTATGGAAAAATTTTCTTTCCTAGGCTGCCATACTGCCAGGCTCCGCTGCCCCCTCCTTTGTGGACCTATTTGTTGGTCTAATGGAGGAGGAGCATATCTTTCCATCGGATCACTTTAAATGGGTGAAAATGTGGGTCAGATACATCGACAACATTTTTGTTATATGGACAGGTACGCAGGATGCTCCTTTTGTGTCATTCCTAAATTCCATTGTTAAAGGGATTGTCTTTAACCCTGAGATATCGCATACCACGATTTCTTTCCTCGATGTAAGGATAACGGTCAAGAATGACTGCCTGGACACTACCCTCTATAACAAACCCACAGACCGCAACACACTCCTTAGCTACCAAAGCGCACACCCTGGTAGACTGAAAGACACTCTTCCGATATCTCAGTTCCTAAGAGTTATGCGCATTTGTTCGGACCATGATGACTGTGAGATCCAACTCAGGGCTATGCACCACAAGTTTCGTGAAAGGGGATACCCTGAGGACATTTTGAAGCGCACGTTGGAATGTGCGAGACAAAGACTACACACACCCAAAACTGGTACTAGTGCGGATAAGACCACATTTATTACTACTTTTAATTCTGAGACATGTGACATCAGGAGAACTCTGGGTAGAAATAATCGCATTCTCCAGGCTGATAGGACACTAGCCCCTATTGTAAAACAGATACCACGGGTCACCTTTTCCAAAAACAAATCTATTCGAGACCACTTGGTTAAGGCGGATCCGATAGATAAGTACTCAACCCCGGGCTTTAACTTCTCCACTAGAAAAGGGTGCTTCAAATGCTTTAATTGCAGTATCTGCAACTCCATTATAGTGGAAACTCAGTGGGGAAAAAGTAAGTAAACCCTAGGAGTTAATATCTCTGACTGGGCCACTCCAAAAGGTGCATTTTCCTGAAGCCAGTCTGTGGTGGGTTTACTTCAATGCTTAGCGTCATTGTCCTGCTAACTTCTACTAAGCATCAGCTGGCGGACAGCCCCCTTGACATTATTCTGTAGGATGTTTTGTTAAACTTGGGAATTCCGTTTCCCCTCGATGATGGCAAGTGGTCCAGGCCCTGAGGCAGCGAAGCAAGCCCAAATCATGGAAGGAAGCTTCCATCAATGTTGGGACAATGCTTTTAGGTTTTTAAGCTGTGCCTTTTTGCTTGATACATCAGTCCACAAAACATTTTCCCAGTAGCATTGCAGTTTGCCAAGGTGCTCTATGGCAAACTTCAGGCAAGCAGCATTTTTTTTTAGGAGAGCAGCGCCTTCCTACATGGTGTTCTGCCCTGGACACCCTGCCTGTTCAAAGACTTACGTATGTACAGGGATGTTTTCCAATTCGTGAAGTCTTCAAGCCTTTAGCGGTTACCCATGGGTTCTTCTTTACTTCATTGAGGATTGTGCGTTGTGCCTTGGGAGTCATCTTGACTGGGCACCCACTTCTAGGAAGAGTAGCCACAGTACTAAACTGTCTCCATTTATAGTATATGCAACAGAACGAAAAACCATAAGCGCACAACTGATACTTGGTCACTGGAAAAATCACGGGCTATGAATTATGGTGTGCAGGCTCTCACTAACAGGGAGAGGACCCTGCAAAACATTCTTGATCAACACCTCATCAACACTCTATCTGCTTACAAATGGGATCCCGCTTATTGTTGGTTGTCTCTGCACGTCAGTTCTTTATACACCTCCATTCCCCACAGAGTGGGCCTACAAGCTCTACAATTTTTTCTATCCCAGTCCTCAGTCAACCACCACCAGGCCCAGTTCATCTTAGAATCAACTGAGTTTACACTTACTCACAATTATTTTTCCTTTTTAGATAAATTCTACCTACAGATACAAAGGACGGCCATGGGTGCCAACTATGCACCAAGTTATGCGAATTTGACAATGGGACACTGGGAGGCGCTACACATCCTGAAGAACAACCCCCACGCAGATAAACTGGTTTTTAATGGACGCTACATCGACGACATCCTCATCATTTGGGACGGA